>NC_084612.1:54854902-54877402 GCF_033978795.1 Nerophis ophidion | reverse complement strand
GTCAGCCCTGAAATCGGTAGGTTGTGAGTTCAAACTCTGTCCGTGTCATACTAAAGGCTAAAAAAATGGGAGCCATTACCAGCATCAAGGGTGGGAATTGGGGGTTATATCACCAAAAATAATTCCCGGGTGTGGCCACCGCTGCTGCTCACTGCTCCCCTCACCTCCCATGGGGTGAACAAGGGGATGGGTCAAATGCAGAGGTTAATTTCACCGCACCTAGTGTGTGCGTGTGTGAGTTTGACAATCATTGGTACTTTGACTTACAACTTAATTATTTTTTTCAGTTCTTATTATTATTAGGGGTTTTCTTGCACAAAACAAGAACTTTTTAGGACAGGAGGATCTTCTTCCATGTTTCCTTCACGGCATTTTCACACCAGCGTGGCCTGACTTTAACTTATAAAAACTTTGGAAACATTGTTGATAATGTAACGTACCCACAGCCCGAAGGATGTGAAATCAGCATATCAATCAACCAATCAATTAATCAGTCAATAAATCAGTAAATCAATCAATTAATCAACCAATCAATAAATCAATCATTTAATCAATCAATCAAAGTTTATTGAAATAGCCCTAAATCACGAGTGTCTCAAAGGTCTGCACCAGCCACAATGACATCCTCGCCTCAGATCCCACATCAGGGCAAAGGAAAAACTCAACCCAATGGGATTACAATGAGAAACCTTGGAGGGGGCCGCAGATGTGGGGACCACCGCACTGGCGACGGGTGCAGTGGACGTCGAGTGGATCTAGGCTTCCGCCCGATTGTAGCTGAGATAGGCACCAGCGACCCCAAAAGGAATAAGCGGTAGAAAATGGACGGATGGATAATATCCACCGTAGTATTGACCCAAGCTGTGCTCCGATGGCATGTAAAGCCAAGGTCCTTATTCGGCAGACCTGAGCAAACATTGAGCGATTGCATGTGAAGGTCTACAAAGGTGGGTCAATGGGCAGGCGGTGGCTGTCTGTTGGCATTTTGGAGTTGTCAAAGTCTAAAGTTTACGGGGCTGATGTAAAATTAGACGTGTTCCAGCTAAATGTTAATCATTGCGCGGCGGGACTTGACATCATCTCTTATTGCTGCACGCTAGATTCAGGTTTACGTAGGAAAACCTGCAGTATTTAATCCTTGTAATGTTTACATTATGTTGCAGTATTTGCATCATTCTTTTGCCATTTATTTGTCTTTGATCTTCTTAGCCAATGAATATGACTTATCTGTTGCCTCCACAGCTGCTACTTGAATTATCATCTTACTGTTCCAGTATATCATCATTACAATGATACCATGTATTTGTATTATTCTTTGTGTATCTTATTAGCACTTCTTGTCGCTGACACTGAAGTGCCATTTCAACGGAAGCACTTTAACGCCCTGCTGGACATTTGAGAGACAATTTTCCTTGGTATTTCTTTGCGCATATTTTCTCAGGTTCTATATATGTGGTTAAAGAGGATTAAAAAAAAATACTGTAGGATTCCACTGGTCTGAGGTGGTGGAATTGAACAAATATCCTCGAATTTTGTTTTTATTTGCATATGATATTATATTTTTGGAGATTCCAAAATGTTTTATTCCAATATTCTCCACAAATTGCTGGAACTGCAGCGTTATACCAAGAAATATATTTTGAAATACAAGAACTAAATGAATCTGTGTGGCCTTTTTTTTATACAGTATCTACAGAAAACATTGATGATCATAAACATTCGGACTGAGCATTTTTTGTGTACCCACGATACTTTGTCACTAGGCACTCAATAATCCATTAAAAATCAAGAATTTGTGTAAATAATAACAACAATGGCCCTGCGATGAAGTGGCGACTTGTCTAGGGTGTACCCTGCCTTCCGCCCGATTGTAGCTGGGATAGGCGCCAGCGCCCCCCGCGACTCCGAAAGGGAATAAGCGGTAGAAAATGGATGGATGGATGGAATAACAATAATGATAATAATATTTAATAACAGGGGGTTTGAATATTTTGGCAATTAACGATTCGATTCGATTCTGATCTGATTCAAACTGATTCTCGCCACGGTATTATTTGATGTAATAATTATAATGAATCATTTTCATAAGTGTACAGGCTAGGAAAGCTCGTTTTGGTTGCATGGAAATGGCCTAAAAACATATTTTAAAACAAATATTCCTATAAATATACATAAATAACTAAATACAAATGTAAATGGGTTATAATTATAACCCATTATAGCGCTTTTCTACCTCAAGGTACTCAAAGCGCTTTGACATATTTCCACATTCACCCAGTCACACACTGATGGCGGGAGCAGCCATGCAAGGCCCTAGCCACGACCCATCAGGAGCAAGGGTGAAGTGTCTTGCTGAAGGACACACAACCTCATCATATTATTGATAAAAAACTCTTTTAAACCATTCAATGATTTAGTTGATCAATATAATGTACCCAGAAATTATTTTTTAAATGTTATCTCTTTAAAACACGCTGTAAAAAATTCATATCCTCTGAAAGTATGTCTTTAAATAGTCATGAACTGGAAGATGCACTTTTTAATCAAGATACATTTAAGAAATTAATGAAACAATTTTATGGAATAATAAATGAACACCACACTAGAAATACAAATGATGCATGTGTTTGGAAATGGATGATGGACTTAAACATTTTAGATGAAAGAGAAAAATGCCAGTAAGCCCTTTAGAAACATTAGAGAAAAGCTGACTCAATTTAAGATATTGAATAGACTGTATTTTACATCTTCTCAGCTGTTTCAAAATGGTGTAGTAGGTAGCAAGTTATGTACGAAGTGTCAGGCAGCTGAGAGAATTCTTGTTCATTTATTGTAGGAATGTCAGAGAATAAAAGAGTTATGGTTGAAAACAACAAAAGAAGCAATCACATTCCTTAATATAAACATGCCAATAAAACTGCAAACTTGTATTCTTGGAGATCTCCATCAATTTAGTAACGTGTCATCAAAGAGTAAAAATGCATTACTTTCAAAATGCATATTAACAAAAAGGGTAATATTTAAAAAATTGATCGATTTTGATAGTCCAACTCATACTGACTGGTATACACAAGTAATGGAGATGATATCAGTAGAAAAAGCTGCATTTAGTTTAGATAATTATGAGTCAAATATTGGAATATGGGATCCATTATTTAAATTTATTTTAAGTATTAAATGAACCAAAATATGACTTATTTTATCCTTGCGTAAAATATTGGACACTGTGTTGTCAAGCTTATGAGATGTGATGCAAGTGTAAGCCACTGTGACGCCACTGTGACACTATTGTTCTTTTTTTTTTGATGGCCGACGCTGACACATCCACGTCGAAACGTAATCTACTACCCGTAAACTGCACGTCACTGACAAAACCTCCTAATCTCGCTCGTTGCCTGTTTTCCTTGTTGCCTTTTGTTTCCCCAATCCCTGTTTCCCCCGCTCTTCCCTCAGCGCTCGTGTCACCACTGCTGTTTCCCTCCTGGACCTGTTTGCCTTCCCAGATCCTTGACCTAGATTTGGACTTTTAGACCCTCTTTCCTGCCTTTGACCCCCACTTGGACCTTGGACTTCCCCTGGTTTGTTCCCACTCGGATTTGGACGCTGTTCATCAAACACGCACCTCAACAAACCTCACGGTATTCACATATGGTAATACCACACATAGTCATTCATGCAGACAGATAGTAGCATACACACTCCACGTATTCATCAAGTTTTCAATACATCTATTGAACTTGACATCCAGTTGCTGTGCCCTCTCCTTCCCCAGTAAATAACACCTTTATTTACAAAAGTACCGAAATACTTTAGGTACCGGTACCAAAATATGGGTATGGGGACAACACTAATACACACACACTAAGCACCCACTGGCAGAAATGTAGATCGGCGCCTATGTTGACTTGTATTTCAATGGGTTTAGCACAGTGGTTCTTAACCTTGTTGGAGGTACCGAACCCCACCAGTTTCATATGCGCATTCACCGAACCCTTCTTTTGTGAAAAATAAAATGTTTTTTTTTCAAATTCAAGACAAAGTTGTATGTTTTTGGTAACATTTTAGTATAGGGGAACATATTCAAAGCAACAAAGACTTAATTTAGAGTTATTTGAACACTAAGGGAACATTTTCTTTGTAATAAAGACTTAATTTAGAGTTATTTGGTTAGGGTCAGGGTTAGAGGGTTAGGGTTATAATAAGGCCTTGCCGAATAAGGCATTAATTAGTACTTAATGACTAGTTAAGAACCAATATGTTACTAATTTGCATGTTAATAAGCAACTAATTAATGGTGAATGTGTTCCCCATACTAAAGTGTTACCATGTTGTTTTTACTGGTGCACAAAATGAACCATGCATGAACATCACATTGTTTAAACAACAAAACTAAGACAGCGCATAAACTCACAACAAATTACACAGCTGCAAATCAGTCAGCTGTTGCCGTATCTGAAATATGCCAACAGGGAGAATTTTGTATTTACACGAAGAGTCGGGTGTGTTTTAATCTCCGCCGAACCCTTGAGGTCGACTCACCGAACCCCTAGGGTTCGATCGAACCCTGGTTAAGAACCACTGGTTTAGCATGTTCAAAGTTAGCTAAACCGTTACAAATAATTATAATTTACACCATTTTGCACCTTCCTAGTAACTCAAAGACGGTGGAAAAAAGAATACAAATGTGTGAATGTGTGTGTGAATGGGTAAATGTGGAAGTAGTGTCAAAGCGCTTTCAATACCTTGAAGGTAGAAAAGCGCTATACAAGTACAACCCATTTATACAAGTACAACCCATTTATTTACATCTAAATAAAGACCATAATGACTTCTGCAAGCCACAGTTATACTAGCTGTCATGTCCCCAAAATGTAAATGGGTTGTACTTGTATAGCGTTTTTCTACCCCTTTTTAAGGAGCCCAAAGCGCTTTGACAGTATTTCCACTTTTACACACACATTCACACACTGACGGCGGGAGCTGCCATGCAAGGCGCTCACCAGGACCCATCAGGAGCAAGGGTGACGTGTCTTGCCCAAGGACACAACGGACGTGACTAGGATGGTAGAAGGTGGGGATTGAACCAGTAACCCTCAGATTACGGGCACAGCCACTCTACCAACTTTGCCAAGCCGTCCCCAATGTAAGGCAAAGGGTGTGTTTGTTCATGCAAACATAACAAGTGGCTTGATCGACTGTCTGTGTTTGGTGAGCAAACAGTTGACACACTCCCTTGGCATACCTTCGTTTTCATTCCAGTACGAGGATGAACCATGTCTTCATTGTATACCAAGTCCTGCCCCCTCATAGATGAACAGATAGACATCAGAGGACACTTTGCTTGGGGTCAATATTCTGTATCAACAATTTGTCGTAATAGCAACCTGCATGACGCATTTATATTTGGAGAAGATTTTGAAAGTTGCAAACTTTTCAAATCTCAGAGGTAAAAAAAAAAAAACAACTTCCCAAAACCACATTGCTGGTCAAACCATCCAAATGTATGAGATGTGTACAGTTGAAAGGGGAACTGGAATTTTACATATCATTCACAATCAAAATGTAGGACAAGAACACATATGTTTTTCTTTTGTTAATGCTTTCTAATGTGTATAATACAGCAAGTACGAGGCGGCTATCCTAGCACCTAATGGGGGTAGACTATTTTGCTCATTAAACCCTCTAAAAAAAATCAAAGAAAATTCCCTTTACCGTATTTTTCGGCTTATACGGCACAGTTAAATCCCTTTCATTTTCTCAAAACTCCACAGTGCCCCTCATAACCTGGTACGGAATGATTCTGGTTATGCTTACTGAAATCAAAGCTATTTTATTTGGTACAAGATGGTATGATAAGTGTGACCAGCAGATGGCAGTCGGACATATGCGATACGTGTAGACTGCAATATGATTCAAGTAAACAACACCACCATTTTAAATGTTCCATTGAAAATATAGAACATTACACACGGCACGCAAACATTTATCAAATGGTTTAAGTAGGACTCTGGTAAGCTATGAAGCCACACAGCTTGATGGATTGTACTATGCTTTAACATAGGACTATTATTATGGTGTGTGTATAAGGTAAGACATATTATCTATATATTTTGTTTCTCAATGTAATGCGAAAGTAACTTTTCTTACCTTCTGTTACCTGCTGATCTGTATTTGGGATCTGCATAAGTACTGAAAATGTTTGTGTAGTCGATAAGCTTCTTTCTTTTCTCTATCTTCTTGTTATGGGATATTCATCCTCTGCTGTTGCAATTTCTAATATAAAATAGTGCAATGTTCTTACTTATATCTGTCAGTAAACTCACTATGAAAGCGCTAAAACATACCGGTGTAGTGAGTTTACATTATTCACCCAAGGAACTTTAGTTATTAGAGAGTTCCGGTCGGATGTTTTTTCACGGGACACATTTCCGGCAGAAGAGAAGATGCTGCTCCATGTAGCTACACCGCTACAACAAAGATGACGGGGAGAAGACACTGTCGAAGTGGAGGCACGTAAATACACTATTTTGCCAAAAGTATTTGGTCACCTGCTTTGACTCACATATGAACTTGAAGTCCCATCCCATTCCTAACCCATAGGGTTCAATATGACCTTTTGCAACTATTACAGCTTCAACTCTTCTGGGAAGGCTGTCCACAAAGTTATGGAGTGTGTTTGTTGGAATTTTCAACCATTCTTCCAAAAGCACATTGGTGAGGTCACACACTGATGTTGGTGGAGAAGACCTGACTCTCAGTCTCCGTTCTAATTTATCCCAAAGATGTTCTATTTGGTTCAGGTCAGGACTCTGTGGAGGCCACTCAGGTTCATCCACACCAGACTCTTGTCATCCATGTCTTTATGGACCTGCTTTACACCAATGCATTCAAACGTATTGCAATGGACTTGGTGATGTATGGCTGAAATGCAGCTGCTCGGCCATGGAAACCCATTCCATGGAACTCTCTGTGTACTGTACGTGGGCCAATCGGAAGGTCACATGAAATTTGGAGCTCTGTGGCAACTGAATGCGCAGAAAGTTTTTGCACTATGCGCTTCAGCATATGCTGACCCCTCTCTGTCAGTTTACGTGGCCTACCACTTGGTGGCTGAGCTGCTATTGTTCCCAAACTTTTCACTTTTCTTATAATCAAGCCAACAGTTGACTTTGGAATATTTCGGAGCAAGGAAATTTCATGACTGGATTTGTTGCACAGGTGGCATCCTATGACAGTTCCACGCTGGAAATCACTGAGAGCGGCCCATTCTTTCCCAAATGTTTGTAGAAACAGTCTCCATGCGTAAGGGCTTGATTTTATACACCTGTGGCTGGGCCAAGTGCTTAGGACACCTGATTCTCATCATTTGGATGGGTGGCCAAATACTTTTGGCTATATAGTGTAAGAGCGCCCAAAAAATGGTGCATCCTGAAACAACTGTCAGAAAGTGACTTGAGGATGATCTGTAAAACTTCATCCAGTTTTTTACATCCATCCATCCATCCATCCAATTTCCTACCGCTTATTCCCTTTGGGGTCGTGGGGGGCGCTGGTGCCTATCTCAACTACAATCGTGCGGAAGGCGGCGTACACCCTGGACAAGTCGCCACCTCATCGCAGGGCCAACACAGATAGACAGACAACATTCACACACCAGGGCCAATTTAGTGTTGCCAATCAACCTATCCCCAGGTGCATGTCTTTGGAAGTGGGAGGAAGCCGGAGTACCCGAAGGGAACCCACGCAGTCACAGGGAGAACATGCAAACTCCACACAGAAAGATCCCGAGCCCGGGATTGAACCCAGGACTACTAAGGACCTTCGTATTGAGAGGCAGACGCACTAACCCCTCTTTCACCGTGCTGCCCTGCTTTAAAGTCATATCCAACAATTGCGACAAACGATTTTTTACTGTGAACTGAGTTTATTTTTTAATGATTTCTGCTGGTGGTGTGCCTCCAGATTTTTTTCCACGCAAGAAATGTGCCTTGGCTCAAAAAAGGTTGAAAAACACTGCTCTAAAGCATGTTAGCAGGTGACCTAACATGGAGAAAGGGTATGAGTAAATTACATATACCATAGAATAACCTACCACCGGGCGTGTGTTTATTAACCCTTGTGTAATGTTCGTATTGTTGTTACTCAGCCAGCGTTTGTGGGTCTGATGGACCTGTTGCATTTTGTGGCTTTTAATGCCTCACAATCAAACACTTTTATGTTAAAATACCGAACAGATGTTTATTGGGATAAGGTAAAGGTAAGGTTGCATTTTGTGGCTTGTAATGCCTCACAATCAAACACTTTTACGTTAAAATACTGAACAGATTATTACCTTATTCCAATAAACATCTGTTTGGTATTTTAACATAAAAATGTTTGATTGTGAGGCATTGAAGGCCACAAAAGGCAGTGGGTCCATCAGACCCACAAACGCTGGCTGAGCAACAACAATATGAACGTTGCACGGAAAATTTCTCTGCCAGTTTCTGTATCCCACAGGGGTTCTTCTTTTGTGTTTCTGCACCTGCGGTTCCCACACAAGGTTGCAACATTGTTTGTCGACACTGACTACTATCATTTTCTCGCACATTTGACCCTCTGATGATCCGTGGACCTACACTCTGTCCTCCTGCTGTGTGTGTGTGTGTGTGTGGGGGGGGGGGGGGGGGGGGGGGCGTGTGGTACACAAGCATTAATTTCCACACATCTATTAGCCCCAGGTCCAGTGCAGTGGACCCTGACATCTTTTATGTAATAGAAATTTGTAGGGGGTTGTATGGTGTGTGGTCATTAAATATGTATTCTGATATATGTTATTCACAGAAAGGAGCCAAAGTCAGTGAGTCTCAGTTTGAAAAATTAATTAATTGTATGATTTTTTTTTTTTTTTTTTAACAAAAAATGAAAACGGGTTCCACAGACCCGAACACCACACAGGTTAACTAAGCATTGAACGGAAAGTCTAAGCATGACTAAGCTCTGCCTTCTCAGCGTGTCAACTGAAAACAAAAGTGAAAAAGCAAAGAGGAAAAGTACCGTGAGAGTCAATTGATGACTTTAGCTTGAACACCCGTCTTAATCAGGATCTTAAACAGGTGAGTACTCGTTTTCACCTGGGGAGGTAGCGGCATTTGGTGCCACTAATGGCAAGCAGTTAACAGACCCACTGTGGGAAGAAAAAAAGATCAATCAAATCCTAGTGACTTACTAATATACTGACACACTGACCCACAGACCCACCGTTTGCCAGTAAAGCCCTAATCCTTCGCTCCACATGCAATCCTACAAAATCCCCTTGGGAGGGTTAAGGTGTCAGTCAGTGTACAGAAGAGTCGTCCTTGCAGCGTCACAGCATGTTAAAGCCCTGCTCTTATGTACTCTCCTCAACTGCAGGTGAACGTTTTATTCTACAACAAATATTAAGTAGACACAATTGTTTTACCAGAGAAAACAGATGTACAGTCATGGTCAAAAGTTTACACTTTTGACCACAACTCGTATTTTTTTGTGATAGAGTGATTGGAGCACATATTTGTTGGTCACAAAAAACATTCATGAAGTTTGCTTCTTTTATGAATTTATTATGGGTCTACTGAAAATGTGAGCAAATCTGCTGGTTCAAAAGTATACATACAGCAATGTTAATATTTACTTACATGTCCCTTGGCAAGTTTCACTGCAATAAGGCGCTATTGGTAGCCATCCACAAGGTTCTGCTTGAATTTTTGACCACAAAATTGGTGCAGTTCAGCTAAATGTGTCGGTTTTCTGACATGGACTTGTTTCTTCAGCATTGTCCCACAGGACTTAGGGAAGGTCATTCTAAAACCTTCATTCTAGCTTGATTTAGCCATTCCTTTACCACTTTTGAGGTGTGTTTGGGGTCATTGTCCTGTTGGAACACCCAACTGCTCAATTTTTGATTCATCTGACGTCACATGGACAAAGATAACATCTTCTGGAGGAAAGTTCTGTGGTCGGATGAAACAAAAATGTAGCTGTTGGTTACAATACCCAGTAATAATTTCAGAGAAGAAAAGGTGAGAAATTTAATCCCAGGAACACCACCCTACCGTCAAGCATGGTGGTAGATAGATAGTACTTGATTGATTCCTTCAGGAGAGTTCCTTCAGGAAAATAAAAATGTGGTAGTATTATGCAGTGGGCCTGTTTTGCTGCCAATTGAACTGGTGCTTTACAGAGAGTAAATGGGACAGTGAAAAAGGAGGATTACCTCTAAATTCTTCAGGACAAGCTAAAATCATCAGCCCGGAGTTTGGGTCTTGGGAGCAGTTGGGTGTTCCAACAGGACAATGACCCCAAACACGTCAAAAGTGGTAAAGGAATGGCTAAATCAGGCTAGAATGAATGTTTTAGAATGGCCTTCCCAAAGTCCTGACTTAAATGTGTGGACAATGCTGAAGAAACAAGTCCATGTCAGAAAAGCAACACATTTGAGTTTGAGTTTGAGTTTATTTCGAACATGCAAGCATACAACATGATACATTTAGCTGAACTGCAGCAATTTTGTGGTCAAAAATTCAAGCAAAAGCTTGTGAATGGCTACCAAAAGCGCCTTATTGCAGTGAAACTTGCCAAGGGACATGTAAGCAAATATTAACATTGCTGTATGTATACTTTTGACCCAGCAGGTTTGCTCACATTTTCAGTAGACCCATAAAAAATTAATAAAAGAAGCAAACTTCATGAATGTTTTTTGTGACCAACAAGTATGTGCTCCAATCACTCTATCACAAAAATAATAAGAGTTGTAGAAATCATTGGAAACTCAAGACAGCCATGACATTATGTTCTATACAAGTGTATGTAAACTTTTGACCACGACTGTATGTAAGTGTCAGAGCAATCCCAAAAATGGTCGCACGTCTCTCATGCTTTGTCCACCAAGGTTGCCACGTCTTTTAACGGGTATCGAAACCGAAAGTAAACACGACGCATGTGCACACACATTCTCCCCACTGTCCCTCCGGGGTGGCACTTCATGACACTATTAAACTAATGAAAATGATATGTGTATAATATATACACTATATTGCCAAAGGTATTAGACCACCCATCCAAATGATGAAAATCAGGTGTCCTAATCACTTGGCCCGGCCAGAGGTGTATAAAATCAAGCACTTAGGCATGGAGACAGTTTCAGCGTAGAACTGTCATAGGATGCCACCGGTGCAACAAATCCAGTCGTGAAATTTCCAGGAGAACGCTACATTTCGGACTGCATTGTGCTGAATGTGAAATTTGGTGCAGAAGGAATTATGGTGTGGGATTATTTTTCAGGAGTTGGGCTTGGCCCCTTTGTTCCAGTGAAAATAACTTTGAATGCTCAAGGATACCACAACATTTTGGACAACTCCATGCTCCCAACCTTGTGGGAACAACATGAGTGTGCACCAGTGCACAAAGCAAGGTGGAACTGTCATAGGTGCAACAAATCCAGTCGTGAAATTTCGTCGTTCCTAAATATTTCAAAAATCAACTGTCGGCTTTATCGTAAGAAAATGATAAAGTTTGAGAACAACAGCAACTCAGCCACCAAGTGGTAGGCCACACAAACTGACAGAGAGGGGTCAGCTGATGCTGAAGCGCATAGTGCAAAGACTTTCTGCACAGTCAGTTTCTAAAGAGCTCCAAACTTCATGTGACCTTCCAATTAGCCCACGTACAGTACCCAGAGAGCTTCATGGAATGGGTTTCCATGGCCAAGCAGCCGCATCTCAGCCATACATCACCAAGTCCGGATCTTTTTATGGACCTTGCTTGGAAGTGGAAGGGGGCCCTCTCCAAACTGTTCCCACAAGGTTGGGAGCATGGAATTGTGCAAAATGTTTCAAAGTCCCTTTCACTGGAACTAAGGGGCCAAGCCCACCTCCTGAAAAACAAAAACAAATTTCACATTTGGCACAATGCAGTCCGAAATGTACCGTTCTCCTGGCAACGTCCAAACCCAGAATATTTAGGGTCGAGGAAATTTCAAGACTGGATTTGTTGCACAGGTGGCATCCTATGACAGTTCTACGCTGGAAATCACTGAGAGTGGCCCAGTCTTTCACAAATGTTTGTAGAAACAGTCTCCATGCCTAAGTGCTTGATTTTAAACACCTGTCGCCGGGCATCATGATTAGGACACCTGATTCTCATCATTTGGATGGGTGGCCAAATATTTTTGGAAATATAGTGTACCAATATCGGATCGGCACACCTCTAGTTATATGCTCATTTATTCATTTCAATCATCATTTCTGTTTAATTTGTTGTTGTTTTTTGTACATAAAATGCCAATTATTCTCTAATCAATGTGTTTGCCTTATATTTTGGGTGTCTCGATTGGATTAATTGGATTTATGTTATTTTTTAAGGGAAAAATGCCTTCAGTTTTCCCTGCTGTTCACACTGATGACCCATGACTGCGGCGCCAGGTCCACTAGTAACCACATTGTGAAGTACACAACAGTACTGGGCCTCACCTAACAACAACGACATGGACTACAGGGAGGAGGTGAAACGTCTGGTTGACTGGTGCAGAACCAACAACCTGTTCCTGAATGTCGACAAGACCAAGGAGATCATCGTCGCCATCAGAAGGAACCAGTCCAGCTACACTCCACTCTTCATCAACGGCACAGCTGTGGAGAGGGTAAGCAGCACCCAATTCCTGGGGGTGCAGATAACTGACAATATGACCTGGTCCCTACACAACGAAATGTGTAGGGACCAGGTCATATTGTCAGTTATCTGCACCCCCAGGAACTGGGTGCTGCTTACCATATTGTCAGCTCTTATAAAAAGATGCACTTTTTGCGTCGGATGAAAAGAGCACAGCTCCCTCCCCCCGTTCTGCAGAGGCACTATAGAGATCTTACTGACCAACTGCATCTCTGTCTGGACTGCAGCCTGTGGTGCTCAGACTGGAAGTCTCTGCAGAGAGTGGTGAGGACAGCGGAAAAGATCATCAGGACTCCTCTTCTTCCTATAGAAGAGATCGCAAAAAGCCGCTGCCTCACCAGGGCTCAGAAAATCTGCAGACTCCTCCCACCCCCACCAAGGACTGTTGTCACTGCTGGACTCTAGAAAGAGGTTACGCAGCCTCCGTAGCAGAATTTCCAGGTTCTATAACAGCTTCTTCTCTCAGGCTGTAAGACTCTTGAATGCATCATAATAATCCCCTCAATTTCCACCAAAAACGGATTAACTGGCTGGAATATAAAGGCAATATAAGATTCATCCATAAACATGCAAAAGTGCAATATATTTATCTGTACAGTAATCCATTTATTTATATCTGCACCTTATTGCTCTTGTATCCTGCACTACAACCAGCTACTGCAACAAAATGTCATTCTTATCTGTACTGTAAAGTTCAAATTTGAATGACAATAAAAGGAAGTTTAAGTCTAAGTAGGGCTGGGTGATATATCGATATAGTCGATATATCGCGGGTTTGTCTCTGTGCGATATAGAAAATGACTATATCGTGATATTCGAGTACACGTTCTGACGCAGTTGCTTTTAGCTGCTTGGGCATTATTTGTTGTCTCTCCTTCTCACAGACCGCAAGCGCACCTTCTTACATACGTCACATACGTATACGCCCTCGCGGACCAGAGAGGCAGCAGCATTGATAACGTTAGCTTTGGTGTGAGTGGTAATATGAGAGAAAGAAGGTGCGAATCTGGTAACAATTGAGGGAAGAATTCATTCCCAAGAAAAACAGCAGGGGGTCCATCGCCTGGTGGTGGTTTGGCTTTAAGTGGGAATATGTCGAACAGACAACCGTAATTTGTCAAGTGGGGGGCAAAAGCGTTGCTACAAAAAGTAACATTACTGCTAATATGTAGCATCATTTGCTAAATATTAGAGAATGAAGAGTGATTACTCCGCATTTCAACATCTCCATTTGGAGGCAACCATTTCCACATCAACACCGCATGAAAAAAATAGTCATCAACATAAGGAGATAACGTACGCAGTAACCTACCACATAGCGATTTGATTTCCTATTATGCAGCTCATTTTTATTTGACGGTATTGAAATATCTTGTGTGACATCATGCACAAAAGTGCACTTTTTTTGTTTTAAACTATTGTAGTGGAGTTCTGTACAAAAAGTGCCCTTTAATTTTGTGTTTTTTTGATTTGTCATCTTGGTGAAATCATGCACAAAAGTGCACTTATAGCTTGTTTTAAAATGTGTCTAACAAGCACTTTCTGTTTTGAGATGAAATGAATGTTTGGGACACTGTTTAATAACTAATAAATGCACTTTTGGTCAATTGACTTAGTTGTGATTTGCCTCTCTGCATGAAAGTTTGAAATGAACATATTTTGGCAAATGCAAGAAACACAGGGTTGTCTTTATTGTAGACTGCCGACATGAGAAATCTGACAAACACAACACAACATGCACTTTTAAAGTGTCTCCCAGGAGAACAAACCACACCCCTTCTGCTGGGTGTGAGTATGGTCCTAGTGCCCGCCACAATATATTAATGCAGTATGGAGAAGAATGTTTTAATGTAGACACATAGAATCATCATACTGCAGAGGAGTAAGATGATTGGCCTAAAAATATCGAGATATTAAAAAAAGGCCATATCCCCCAGCCCTAAGTCAAAGGCTATGATTCAGTTTTCTTCTGACCTTTTGGAGCGGACTACAAAAAAAACAAGGTACTGCTGTAGGTGGAACCCGAATGTTCTGGATGGGTAACATCAGATGCTCTGTATACATCAAGTGTGACCTGAATGTTGTCCACGTTAGTGATACACTTGAAATAACTTTTAAGTCCACACCAGGTTGATCCCATTAGGACAGACCCAGTTAGCTGTTTTATCTCAGCGTTACATCAGACCCGTCTTAGCAACAACAACAATGTGCTCAAGCTTTCCCTTTTGCCTGATGTAAGCCTGATCGTTAGAGTTCAATACCTTGACTCAAAGGTGCACGAAACAGACCAGAATATAACGCAGTTTAGGGGGTGTTGTTGACAAGCAGATGTGAATGCAGTTTATTTAGTAACGTACTGGTTTTATATCTATATTCCGTGACATGCTGTATTTACATGACTGTACACTGTTTAGCTGCTCTTTCACTAGCTAAACAGTTACCGAGCATAAGAAATTAGATTCTGTTGCGAAAAACGAGCACACATGCTAGTTTTCTAGCAGCATTTGTGTACGCAGTGTGCTTTTTGTAATGCGGGTCACATGATCACATTTACTACAAGGCATAATCCAATTAAACTGCCGCCTTCCAGAATCGTGTTTGTTAACCATAGGGCAGGGGCCCATAATTGGGCTGTGAGCGCCTCCTCATGAGCTGGAAAAAAAAAATCTGTTTAAAGGCCTACTGAAATGAGATTTTCTTATTTGAACGGGGATAGCAGGTCCATTCTATGTGTCATACTTGATCATTTTGCGATATTGCCATATTTTTGCTGAAAGGATTTAGTAGAGAACATCGACGATAAAATTTGCAACTTTTGGTCGCTAACAGAAAAGCCCTGCCTTTACCGGAAGTCGCAGACGATGACGTCACCCGTTGAGGGCTCCCCACATCCTCACATTGTTTGTAATGGGAGCCTTCAACAAAAAGAGCTTTTCGGACTGGGAAAATGACAATTTCCCCATTAATTTGAGCGAGGATGAAAGATTTGTGTTTGAGGATATATAGTAGAAAAAAAAAAAATCAAATTACAAAAAAAAAAAACACGATTGCATTGGGACGGAGTCAGATGTTTTTAGACACATTTACTAGGATAATTCTGGGAAAACCCTTATCTTTCTATTGTGTTGCTAGTGTTTTAGTGAGTTTAATAGTACCTGATAGTCGGAGGGGTTTGTCCACGGGTGTCTTGAGGCATGTGTCTGATGGAAGTCGAAGGCAGCAGTATGGACGGCACAGCTCAGCTGATCTCCGGTAAGTGGCGACTTTTTACCACAATTTTTTCACCGAAAACTGCTGGTTGACATTTGGTCGGGATCTATATTCGCTTGACCGCTCTGATCCATAGGAAAGCTTCACCTCCGGAAATTTTAAACAAGAAATCATTGTGTGTTTGTGTGGCTAAAGGCTAAAGCTTCCTAACTCCATCTTTCTACTTTGACTTCTCCATTGTTAATTGAACAAATTGCAAAAGATTCAGCAACACAGATGTCCAGAATACTGTGTAATTATGCGGTTAAAGCAGACGACTTTTAGCTGTGTGTGTGTGCAGCGCTAATATTGCGCTAATCATTCCGCGACCTTTTACACAAGAAACTCCCGAGAAATTTTAAATTGCAATTTAGTAAACTAAAAAGGCCGTATTGGCATGTGTTGCAATGTTAATATTTCATCATTGATATATAAACTATCAGACTGCGTGGTCAGTAGTAGTGGGTTTCAGTAGGCCTTTAAGAGCGGTACTTAGTTGTATCGCAGGTTTCCACCACTTGGGGTAGTATGACTGTCATGATCTGTGGTCTAGATCTTGTTTTGTTTAGTTATGTTCTGCTAGTTTTGAACTCCATTAGTTCCTGTTTTTGTGCACCCTTGTTTGTTTTAGTTTCCATGGCGACTCATTAGTTTCACCTGCATCATGTGTTCGGATCACGCAACTGCTTTAATCAGAGACTGTTATTTAAGTCTGTTTTGTCAGCTAGTCGTCCTGGCGACATTACTCTGTTTTTGCTCTGTTCATGCCATAGTTACACGCTCTTTTCATGCCACAGTTTCATGCGTGTGTCATGCGATTGTTTGCTTGCCAAGTAAGTTTTTGTTTATTAATGCCATAGTTTGGTTAGTTGTTTCATGCCACAGTTTCGTGTTGGTTTCTTGCCATGCCATAGCTTATGCTAGTAGTTTACTTTAACTCCAAGTGCGATCAGCCTTGTTTTCCGTTTTTTTGTACCTTTTTGAGAGAGGATATTAAATATGTTCCTACCTTCACGCCTGGTCCAGAGTAGTCCATTTGCATCCAGGGAGAACAAACCCCGCAGAAAGTTGAGACTCCCTCGACATGACAAAGACAATATCAAACAATTAGAAGAAGACGTTTCTAAAGCCCAAAAAATATGACTAGAGTATGAAACTGTGTTTTTACTCATACTTGAATTTTGTTGACGGTTAAGAAGCGTAATTGAGTACGGTATTTCACTTTCATAAAAATTTTATATTGCTTTGATAAAATTGAAAAAAAGAAAAAAAATATCTAATGTACTTGTACTGTATTTGTATGTGAAGTCCTTATCCTTAATCCTCCATGAAAACTTGCTTTTATGACCAACTTTGTTTTGTCTGAAAGTCCAGTTTATAAAAGTATTCGATCTTGTAGACTGTTTATAACCCTCCATTTTGGCAGACACATTTATTAATTCAGTCAAGCATTAAAACATGTTCTTGCATCTGAGAAACACCAATGCTGGCAGATGCATGGTAGCAACATGCATCTGCTAGCTCACCATCGCCCCCATTTCTCAGCGTGGCAAGTCGAGGTACTACAAATACGCTCTCTATTACAACAACTGTGTTTTTAGTTTGATTATCAAGGACATTAAACCTTAAATGGGCTGCGGATTCACATTGTACGAACTATAATTTACAAATGTTTGAGTTTTGAGTTTATTTGGAACACACACTATATTGCCAAAAGTATTTGGCCACCTGCCTTGACTCACATATGAACTTGAAGTGCCATCCCATTCCTAACCCATATGGTTCAATATGATGTGGGTCCACCTTTTGCAGCTACAGTATTACACCTTCAACATGTCTTGGAAGACTGTCCACAAGGTTGCGGAGTGTGTTTATAGGAAATTTCCACCATTCTTCTAGAAGCGCGTTGGTGAGGTCACACACTGATGTTGGTCAGGATTCTGTGCAGGCCAGTCAAATTCATCCACACCAGACTCTGTCATCCATGTCTTTATGGACCTTGCTTTGTGCACTGGTGCACTGTCATGTTGGAAGAGGAAGGGGCCCGCTCCAATCTGTTCCCACAGGTTGTGAGCATGGAATTGTCCAAAATGTTTTGGTATCTTGGAGCATTCAAAGGTCTTTTCACTGGAACTAAGGTGCCAAGCCCAACTCCTGAAAAACAACCCCACATCATAATTCCTCCGCTGACCCCTCTGTCAGTTTACGTGGCCTACCACGTTCCCCTCCAAGTTTCTCATTGTCATCCCATTGTGAATGATATTTATACAGCGCTTTTTTCTAGTGACTCAAAGCACTTTACATAGTGAAACCCAATATCTAAGTTACATTTAAACCAGTGTGGGTGGCACTGGGAGCAGGTGGGTAAAGTGTCTTGCCCATGGACACAACGGCAGTGACTCGGATGGCAGAAGCGGGAATCGAACCTGCAACCCTCAAGTTGCTGGCACGGCCACTCTACCAACCGAACTATGCCGCCATTGGGTTGAGTTTATTCTTGCCCTGATGTGTGATGCCGTTGTGGCTTGTGCAGCCTTTTGAGACACTGGTGATTTAGGGCTGTATAAGTAAACATTGATTGAGTGATTGATTGAAGAGGATGTAGAAAAATAAGAAGCTTATTGACTACAATGTCACACTAACAGTTGGACTACAATGGCAGACACGCGCAAATCACTTTGGGTAAATCTCTGACATACACTATATTGCCAAAAGTATTTGGCCACCCATCCAAATGATGAGAATCACGTGTCTTAATCACTTGACCCGGCCACAGGTGTATAAAATCAAGTACTTTGGCATTGAGACTGTTTCTACAAACATCAGTTATTGTCCGCCATGTATGTCGCGGACTCAACGTCGAGGTCCAGAGTAAATAAAGTAACCAAAAAGGAATGGACACTGAAGGTGAAGGCAAAAGAGTGAGAAGTGTCCTGACCAGATATCTAGATCCTGAGATTGATTGATGTAAAATGTTCTTTATCACATTGTTTACGTGTCTAAAAAAGATGTGATTAATTTATGATGTCTCAGGTGTGATTCACTACGATAGGACATACTTGCCAACTCTCCCGAATTTTAGTGCCCCTCCCGAAAATCTCCCAGGGAAACCATTCAGAATCAGAATCAGAATCAGAATCAGAATTTTTTTTATTGCCATTGTTTGAGAATGGGTTCACAAACTAGGAATTTTATCTGGTGCAATCATGCAACATAAAATACATATAACACAGAATAGAATAACATGAACTGTAACTGAGCTATCAGATCTTGTTATTGTTCACGTGTCATGGCCGAGGGAAAAAACTGTTCAGGTGGCGGGAGGTGTGGGTCTGGATGGACCGTAGTCTCCTGCCTGAGAGGAGAGGGGAGAATATTTTGTGTCCAGGGTGAGTAGAGTCAGCTGTGATCCGACCCACACGCCTCCTGGTCCTGGAGGAGACCAGGTCCTGGAGGGTCACAATCACCTTCTCAGCAGCACGTACCATGCACTGCAGTCCATGCTTGTCCCGAACTGTGGCGCCGGGGAACCACACGGTGATGGAGGAAGTGAGGATGGATTCGGTGATTGCTGAGTAGAACTGCACCAACATCTCAGTCGACTCTTTCAGTTTTTTCAGCTGCCGCAGGAAGTACATCCTCGTCCATTCTCCCGATTTCCACCCGGACAACAGTATTGGGGGCGTGCCTTAAAGGCACTGCCTTCAGCATCCTCTACAACATGGGTGTCAAACTCTGGCCCGCGGGCCTCATTTGGCCCTTGAGGCAATATCAAATTAACATTAGAGCTGGCCCGCCGGTACTATACAGCGGCAGAGCCGCTGTAACACTGCAATCGCCGCTAATATTCATACTTGCCAACCCTCCCGATTTTCCAACCATTCTCCCGAATTTCTCCAGATTTCTACCCGGACAACAATATTGGGGCGTGCCTAAAAGGCACTGTCTTTAGCGTTGTCTACAATATGTTGTCACGTCCGCATTTCCTCCATACAAACAGCGTGCCGGCCAAGTCACATAATATATGCGACTTATACACACACTTAAGTGAATGCCAGCATACTTGCTCAACGGCCATACAGGTCAGACTGAGGGTGGCCGTATAAACAACTTTAACACTGTTACAAATATGCGCCGCACTGTAAACCCACACCAAACAAGAATGGCAAACACATTTCGGGAGAACATCCGCACCGTAACACAACATATACACAATAGAACAAATACCCACAATTCCTTGCAGCACTAACTCTTCCGGGACACTACAATATGCACCCCCGCTACCACCTAACCCCACCCTCCACCCCCAACCCCACCCATCTCATTGTTATTTTATCTTAAGATTTATTAGCCTGTGGAAAAATGTAATGTTGATATTTACCTCAGAAGGCTGCAAATAGAAAATAGGCATTAAATGTTTTATTTAAATTGTATTTATTTTACCATTGATGTTTTTTTGAAAGTTGATTTTGCACTATTAAGTTATATATATTGTATTGCTTGTTGAATATTCATTGGTAAAGCAAATCAGTGTAGCAAACTGAGCAATAATTAACAACTTATTCATGCACTTTCTCTTGCTACCTCAAGGCTTGAATGTTTGATTAATTCATTATTGTTATTTTATTTTCAAATGCATAATTAGCCTGTGGAAAAAGTTTATTTTGATATTTACCTCAGAAGGCTGCAAATAGAAAAGAGGCACTCAATTTGTATTCAAATTTTATTTGATATGCCATAGATATTTTATAATTATTATTATTATTATTTGAAACTCGATTTTGCATGTCACTATAAAGTTATATAAGCCTTGCTTGTTCAATATTCAATGCAAAACTTGTTTGGGTCCCTATTAAAAGGTTCATTTGTTCAACCCCTGGCCCGCGGCTTTGTTCAGTTTTAAATGTCGGCCCACTCTGTATTTGAGTTTGACACCCCTGCTCTACAACCTGTCGTTACGTCCGCTTTTCCTCCATACAAACACCGCGTTGGTCCAGTCACCTGATATATGCATCTTTTACACACACGCACAAGTGAATGCAACGCATACTTGGTCAACAGCCATACAGGTCACACTGAGGGTGGCCGTATAAACAACTTTAACACTGTTACAAAAATGCACTGTGAACCCACACCAAACAAGAATGACAGACACATTTTGGGAGAACATACGCACCGTAACACAACATAAACACAACAGAACAAATACCCAGAACCCCTTGCAGCACTAACTCTTCTGGGACGCTACAATATACACCCCTGCTACCACCAAACCCCGCCCCCCAGCTCCTGAATTCGGAGGTCTCAACGTTGGCAAGTATGCAATAGGGCCCCACAGCACACTGGATTCCAGCTCATTGAAATACCACAACACTGGATATTGTTCAGATAAGTTACATTGAATTTAAGAACTTGCACACAAAGCCACACTGGAGGTGACTATAACGTGCAAATTTTCCACGCATGCGTATTAGGTCTTAAATGACCATTGTGTGTGTTTGGACACGGTTAGGGTTAGGTGGGATTTACCCTGGATAACCCGTTTGTGTAAACGGAAAGATGCAGCCGGTGGAAGTGGATACTTCATCAACATCCGGTAAGTCAAGTCCACTGTCCACTGTTGAATTGTCTCTGCATCACGAGTCAATAGTGCAACCTATACGTAATATATAAATGTTTAATCCGAAGAAATAGCAATTGTAAAACACCGGAATTGATGCTGTGGTGTATTTACTACCATGTGAGTCGAAAAGTAAAGCTAACCACGCTGATGTCCGTGTCTCCTCTACTTAACAGACTTTAAAAGATTGAAACCCTCCCGAATAGGTTACACTATATATATACATACAATACTTTCATTTACTTTCACATAAAAACACTTATTTAGAGGTGTAGTGACCATATATATGGGGGGAGATTGAGAAAAGTTTTGTGTTTGAGTTTATGTGGAACATGCATGCATACAACATGATACATCACACATGCATGCATGCAACAAGATACCTCACACATGCATGCAACATGATGCATCACACATGCATGCATACAACATGATACATCACACATGTATGCATGCATGCGACAAGATACCTCGCACGTGCATGCATGCAACATGATACCTCGCACATGCATGCATGCAACATGATACATCACACATGCGTGCATGCAACATGATACATCACACATGCATGCATGCATGCAACATGACACCTTACACATGCATGCATGCAACATGATACATCACACATGCGTGCATACAACACGATACATCACACATGCATGCAACATGATGCATCACACATGCATGCATGCATGCAACATGATACATCACACATGCATGCATACAACATGATACCTCACACATGTATGCATGCAACATGTAGCATCGCACATGCATGCATACAACATGATACACCACACATGCATGCAACATGATACATCACACATGCATGCATGCAACATGATACATCACACATGCATGCATACAACATGATACATCACACATGCAACATGATACATCACGCATGCATGCATGCAACATGATACATCACACATGCATGCATG
>NC_084612.1:54414902-54499902 GCF_033978795.1 Nerophis ophidion | reverse complement strand
GTCCACATGGACAGGTACACATGTAGCAAATGGTTACAAGAGGGGTCCACATGGACAGGTAGACGTTTAGCAAACAGTTACAAGGGTGGTCCACATGGATAGGTAGACGTTTAGCAAACAGTTACAAGGGTGGTCCACATGGACAGGTAGACGTTTAGCAAACAGTTACAAGTGTGGTCAACATGGACAGGTAGACTTGTAGCAAACAGTTAAAAGGGTGATCCGCATACACAGGTAGACGTTTGCAAACAGTTTACAAGGGTAGTCCACATGGACAGGTAGACGTATGGCAAACAGTTACAAGAGTGGTCCACATGGACAGGTACACATGTAGCAAACAATTACAAGGGTGGTCCACATGGACAGGTAGACGTGTAGCAAACAGTTTAGTGGTGGTCAACATGGACAGGTAGTCTTATAGCAAACAGTTACAAGGGTGGTCCACATGGACAGGTAGACTTATAGCAAACAGTTACAAGGGTGGTCCACATGGACAGGTAGACTTATAGCAAACAGTTACAAGGGTGGTCCACATGGACAGGTAGACGTGTAGCAAACAGTTACAAGGGTGGTCCACATGGACAGGTAGACTTATAGCAAACAGTTACAAGGGTGGTCCACATGGACAGGTAGACTTATAGCAAACAGTTACAAGGGTGGTCCACATGGACAGGTAGACGTTTAGCAAACAGACAAAGGCGGTGACACACAGGAAGCCTCGAAAGGAAGAAGAGAGACAACCACAAAGCAAAAACTGATTGCTGTTGCTTGTTTTTTTCCCTCTCACTGACTTTGATGAGTGGCTAAACCAGTGTTATAGAAAGTCCATTTGAATACACTCTACTTTAAAGTAGTCAGCATAGGCTAATGCAGCAATTTGATTGCATAGTCCCCATTGAAAATGAGTCGACGGCCATTATTCTAGTCCAAGTAGATAAAAGTGTCTGACATTGTGGTGGTAAAGTTGTTGTCTGGGAGCTGCATAAGTGCTGCCGGCACACGGGGGCTGCGGTTCATTGAAAGAAACATAAGGCATTTTCTGTGGTTAGTAAACCTATACTATATGTAATATAGGGGGCTGGTGTACTCAAGGGTGGCGTGTATTAAAACACTCTGTGGGCTGCCTGCCTGCATATGCAGAATGCAGTAGGTCTGGATGGGTTTTGGCCTCATTCCTGTGAGAATCCTGCATGTGACTGAAGCATTCAGGATTGGGGGTGGGTTCATTCCTTCAGAAGATTCATTCAAAGACAGAAGATGGAGAGAGAATCATGTGTCCTATGTATGCTCTTCAACATATATTGACAGTCAGAAATATTAGACATATCGTCTATTCAGCAATTTCATTTTACAATGGTATGAACGCTGGATGAAAAACAAAACAAATTAAATTGATGTCTTGTGGTTTCTGGCGGGGTTTTTTTAGATGGCCTTTATTTTTTTAGATATAATATATATATATATATATATATATATATATATATATATATATATATATATATATATATATATATATAGTAATATATTTTTTTATTTGACTTGAAATAATGTTAACTTTAAACTTTTATTGGTGCGTTGTTAAGTTACTGAATGTTTGTGTTTATCAATTTGCTTTGTTGTTTATTTAGTGTGTTAATTAAAGCTCTAGTTTCTTTATTTGTTATCTTTTTAATATGTTTTTATAATATAAACCACCAAACAAAACATATGCCAGTTAGTGATGTTTTGTTTATATATTTATTGCTTAAAAAGTAGTTTGAGCAACTGTAAATGTACACTTAACAGTAGGGGATACATACACCACATCATAAGCTTGCTTTTTTTAATTTAATTTTTTAAAAACCATATTCCACCTATGTTTGGCCTAAATTAATAATTTTCAGGCATTAAAAAATAGCTAATAGGGCTGGACAATTATGGCAAAAAAAATAATCGTGATTATTTTGATTGCTATTAAAATCACAGTGTTTATTAATTAATGAAATATCATATAAAAGAACAATATACACTAAATTGCTAAAACTATTTGGCCACCTGTCTTGACTCGCATATGAACTTGAAGTGCCATCCCATTCCTAACCCATAGTGTTCAATATGATGTGGGTCCACCTTTTGCAGCTATTACAGCTTCAACTCTTCTGAGAAGACTGTCCACAAGGTTGCAGAGTGTGTTTATAGGAATTTTCCACCATTCTTCCAAAAGTGCATTGGTGATGTCACACACAGATGTTGGTGGAGAAGGTCTGGCTCTCAGTCTCTGTTCTAATTCATCCCAAAGGTGTTCTATCGGGTTCAGGTCAGGACTCCGTGCAGGCCAGTCAAGTTCATTCACACCAGACTCTGTCATCCATGTCTTTATTGACCTTGCTTTGTGCACTGGTGCACAGTCATGTTGGAAGAGGAAGGGGCCCGCTCCAAACTGTTCCCACAAGGTTGAGAGCATGGAATTGTCCAAAATGTTCTGGTATCCTGGAGCATTCAAAGTTCCTTTCATTGGAACTAAGGGGCCAAGCCCAACTCCTGAAAAACAACCCCACACCATAATTCCTCCTCCACCAAATTTCACACTCGGCACAATGCAGTCCGAAATGTAGTGTTCTCCTGGCAACCTCCAAACCCAGACTGGTCCATCAGATTGCCAGAGGAAAAAAGTGATTTTTAACTCCAGAGAAGGCATCTCCACTGCTCTAGAGTCCAGTGGTGATTTGCTTTACACCACTGCATCCCACACTTTGCATTGGACTTGGTGATCTATGGCTTAGATGCAGCTGCTCGGCCATGGAAACCCTTTCCATGAAGCTCTCTGCATACTGTACGTGGGCTAATTGGAAGGTCACATGAAGTATGGAGCTCTGCAGCAACTGACTGTGCAGAAAGTTTTTGCACTATGTGCTTCAGCATCCACTGACCCTTCTCTGTCAGTTTACGTGGCCTACCACTTGGTGACTGACTTGTTCTTGTTCCCAAACTCTTCACTTTTCTTAAAATAAAGCAGACAGTTGACTTTGGAATATTTAGGAGTGAGGAAATTTCCCAACTGGATTTGTTGCATAGGTGGCATCCTATGACAGTTCCACGCTGGAAATCACTGAGAGCGGCCCATTCTTTCACAAATGTTTGTAGAAACAGTCTCCTTGCCTAAGTGCTTGATTTTATACACCTGTGATTCGGACACCTGATTCTCATTATTTGGATGGGTGGCCAAATACTTTTGGCAATATAGTGTAAGTAGGCTGCGATGAGGTGGCGACTTGTCCAGGGTGTACCCCGCCTTCCGCCCGATTGTAGCTGAGATAGGCGCCAGCGCCCCCCGCGACCCCAAACGGGAATAAGCGGTAGAAAATGGATGGATGGGTGTAAGTAGGGCGTGCCCACTTGTGTTCATTTTGTTGACATAACATTTTTATAATAACAACAATAAAATAAATTAACTATGGCAATACAATTCAGACTAAGCTGAGTTCATTTGAATCATTTTTTTACTTTCTACACCTATTCTACTACAATAAAGTGTGTGCCGTTTGTGTCATAAATACTATTTAATAAAATGCAAAAATCTTCACATTTATTTCAAATTCTTTCAAATGGTAACATTTACATTTTAAGTCAAATCATTATAATTGTGTAAGTGTATCAAAAAGTGCTGTGGTGGCTTATGCTTGTGTAAAGCCCTTTTTTGAAACCTTTGTTTTGTTAGTGCAGTCGGACCAGATGTGGCACATAGCGCTGTTATTGTGAAAGGGAGGAAGTGGCGCCGCTGTTCTGAGCTTGACGAGAAAGGAAGAGACTGCTGTCCTGTTTGTACATTGACCTCACGTCCGTGACGTCGTTCACAACCACACAAGTTTTGTGACGCTGTTTCAAGTGGCCGTCTCAACGTTGTTTAGTTTGAGAAGTGATTCAGGGATGAATGAGCGATCCCGGACACAAATCTTTCCCCAACAGATGTTCCTTCTCCTCACAATTACAGCATTTCACTCACAATAATGTTCATTTCCCTGGCATTCTGCCTTTAAGAGCGGATTCTGTTACATTGGCCCATTTTGTGACTGCGTCCGCGGTTACCAGGACACGGAAATCACTTATTTTTCTGTTGAGTTGTGTGATTGTTAATTATGCATCCTAGCGCTGTGTCCAACAAAAAGTAGCAATCGCAAACTTTTAGTAGACATGGTCTTGTTTTCAATCATACTCATCCATCACACCATGACAAGTTCAGGAATTTGCATGCACATTGCCCAGCCCGTTAAAGGAGAATATTATCACAATTTCAGAAGGGTTAAAACTAATAAAAATCAGTTCCCAGTGGCTTATTTTATTTTTCGAAGTTTTTTTTAAAATTTTACCCATCATGGAATATCCCGAAAAAAGGCTTTAAAGTGCCTGATTTTCGCTATCTGTGAAGCCACCATCCATTTTCCTGTGATGTCATCCAGTGATGCCAATACAAACAAACATGGCTGATAACACAGCAAGATATAGCGACATTAGCTCGGATTCAGACTCGGATTTCAGCGGCTTAAGCGATTCAACAGATTACGCATGTATTGAAACGGATGGTTGGAGTATGGAGGCAGATAGCGAAAACGAAATTAAAGAAGAAACTGAAGCTATTGAGCGAATAGTTATTGACGCTATTCGGTCATGTCTGCCTTAGCATCGCCGGTAAA
The DNA here is from genome assembly GCF_033978795.1 of Nerophis ophidion. NCBI lineage: Eukaryota > Metazoa > Chordata > Actinopteri > Syngnathiformes > Syngnathidae > Nerophis > Nerophis ophidion. Next base: position 54,495,232 of record NC_084612.1, on the reverse strand, counting down.
ATGTGCAGACCAAACGATCAGGACTTTTGCATCTTGTGACACTGCAGCAACTTAAATCAGTTGATTGGTAAGTGTTTGTTTGGCATTACATGTGGGTGGAGGAAAACGCTGGATGCAAATATAGCTACAATTGTACATACAGCTAGCCTAAATAGCATGTTAGCATCGATTAGCTGGCAGTCATGCCGCGACCAAATATGTCTTATTAGCACATAAGTCAATAACATCAACAAAACTCACCTTTGTGATTTTGTTGACTTTATCGTTGGAAATGCATCTGCAGGATATCCATACATCTCTGTGCCATGTCTGCCTTAGTATTGCCGGTAAAATGTGCAGACCAAACGATCGGGACGGCATGGCGAAGTTGATAGAGTGGCTGTGCCAGTAATCTGAGGGTTATTGGTTCAATCCCCACCTTCTACCATCCTAGTCACGTCCGTTGTGTCCTTGGGCAAGACACTTCACCCTTGCTCCTGATGGGTCCTGGTGAGCGCCTTGCATGGCAGCTCCCTCCATCAGTGTGTGAATGTGTGTGTGAATGGGTGAATGTGGAAGTAGTGTCAAAGCGCTTTGAGTACCTTGAAGGTAGAAAAGCGCTATACAAGTACAACCCATTTACCATTTACTTTCGCATCTTGTAACTCTGGAGCAACTTAAATCCGTCGATTGTTAAGTGTTTGTTTGGCATTAAATATGGATGGAGGGAAAGGCTGGATGCAAATATAGCTACAAATGTACATAAAGCTAACCTAAATAGCACACTCTACGTAAATCAACTTGAATCCGTCCCTGTTAGTGTTGTTACACCCTCCGACAACACACCGACGAGGCATGATGTCTCCAAGGTACGGAAAACAGTCGAAAAAACGGAAAATAACAGAGCTGATTTGACTCGATGTTTATAATGTGTTTGAGAAAATGGCGGATTGACTCCCTAGGTGACGTCACATTGTTTAATTCGCCAAAATTCACCCATTTAGAGTTCGGAAATCGGTTAAAAATATATATGGTCTTTTTTCTGCAACATCAAGGTATATATTGACGCTTACGTAGGTCTGGTGATAAGGTTCCCCTTTAATATATATTTTTTCTTTCGATTAGAATACTTTTATGGTCCTGAGAAGCCAAAAATTAAATCAAAATCTAAGATTTGATTAATTGTCCAGCCCTGGTGGCTAATGAACTAAAAACATCAATACCTACATGGTGCTGGGCATAGGCGCCAATCTACATTTCTACCAGTGGGTGCTCCGTGTGTGTGTGTATTAGTGTTGTCCCCATACCAACATCTCTCTGACGCCAGTACCAAAAGTATTTGGGTACTTTTTGGTACTTTTTTGAATAAAGGGCACCAAAAAAAAATGTAATTATTGGCTTTATTTTAACAAAAAAATCTTAGGGTACATTAAACATATATTTATTATGGTAAATGGGTTATACTTGTATAGCGCTTTTATACTTTTTTTTTTTAAGGAATTCAAAGCGCTTGGACACTATTTCCACATTCACTCATTCACACACTGATGGCAGGAGCTGCCATGCAAAGCACAAACCAGGACCCATCAGGAGCCAGGATGAAGTGTCTTGCTGAAGTACACAACGGACGTGACTAGGATGGTAGAAGGTGGGGATTGAACCAAGAACCCTCAGGTTTCTGGCACAGCCACTCTCCCAACCGCACCACGCCACAAATTATTGCAGTTAAGTCCTTAAATAAAACAGTGTACTTAAAAGACAACTTGTCTTTTAGTAGTAAGTAAACAAACAAAGACTCCTAATTAATCTGCTGACGTATGCAGTAACATATTGTGTTAATCTACTTGTTCATTTACTGTTAATATCTGCTTATTCTCTTTTTTAACATGTTTTAGCTACACTTCTGTTAAAATGTAATAAACACTTATTATTCTCTTCTTTGATACTTAACATTAGTTTTGGATGATACCAAGTAGTTACAGGATCATACATTGGTCATGTTCAATGTCCTCATGTGTCCAGGGACGTGTTTACTGACTTTATAATTATAATATAATAAAAATAAAAAATAAAGAAAGATTTTTGCAATGTTAAAAAATATCGATGTAATCATAGTAGTATCGACAAGATACGCTATTGTACGTGGTATCATGGTAGGTGTAGCTCTACCAATGCCGTTTGTTTATATTGTAACATCTTGGAAGAGTTGGTGCTGCAGGGAATTCTGGGAATTTGTTCTGTAGTGTTTATCTTGTGTTGCGGTGCAAATATTCTTCCGAAATGGTTTTGTCGTTGTTGTTTAGTGTGGTTTCACTATATGGTACATATTTATGACCGTGTTGTTTAGTGTGGTTTCAGTATATGGCTCATATTTATGACAGTGTTGTTTAGTGTGGTTTCACTATCCGGCACATATTTATGACAGTGTTGTATAGTGTGGTTTCACTATATGGCACATATTTATGAGAGTGTTGTTTAGTGTGGTTTCACTATATAGTACATGTTTATGACAGTGTTGTTTAGTGTGGTTTCACTATACGGCACATGTTTATGAGAGTGTTGTTTAGTGTGGTTTCACTCTATGGCACAGGATTATGACAGTGTTGTTTAGTGTAGTTTCACCATATGGCACATGTTTATGAAAGTGTTGGCATTGTTCATACTGCCACCGTTAGTGTGACATGTATGGCTTTTGACTAAGTATGTCCTTCATTCGCTCGTTTGTAATGTGCTCAAAGTCAAAAGATAATGTCGTTAGTTCATCAACGGATATAATGAAATATTGGTGAGGCTTTGTTAATTATAGATCAAATTAGTACTTAGTATTTATTATGTAAAATGGACTAAACTCGCCTCAAGATTAACAACAAGAAGATAGATTTTTTCAAAAATTGTATTAAAGATTGAAAGTTGCCATCAATACCATGTGGATGCTTGGCATTATCCGTGGGTGCTTGGGCCCCGAAGCACCCACGGGATCGGCGCCTATGCCCACAGGTATTGGTCTCTAACCAATCCGAGCGGACTATTCAAGGGTTCACAAAAAAAATCGATTCACATCCGAATCGTGATTCTTAATCATCTTAATTCTAAATCAATTTATAATTTTCAAAAATCTATTTTTTTTCTATTTGAATCAATTTTTTAAAATGTGTCTTGAGGCCCATCTTCATGCAACCAAAAGGAGCTTTACTAACCTAGAATCTGTTTTGAAAAAGTTTCATTATAATTATCATACAAAATTATAAATTGCAAAAATCGGTTCGAATCAAGAACTGTGTTAATTTGTGAATCGGTTCTGAATTGAATCATCATCTCAGGAATTGGCTTAGGATGGAATCGGTAGGTGCCCAAAGATTCTCATCTCTAATATGGCAGGTACTGATAGGATCAGCCTCAGTCATCATCCAGTCCAACCCGTATGTTTCACTAATGCTGTACATGCACGATATCTTCTATTATGTTTGAGACTTTACACTTAGACTTCCTTTTATTGGTATTCAAATTTGAACTTTACAGTACAGATAAGAACAACATTTTGTTGCATTATCTCGTTGTAGTGCAGGATAAAAGAGCAATAAGGTGCAGGTATAAATAAATAGATTACTGTACAGATAAATATATTGCACTTTTGCATATGCATCCACGTTTATGGATGCATGTTATATCGTCTTTATATTCCAGTCAGTTAATCTGTTTATGGGGGGAATTGAGGGATTAGTATGATGCGTTCTAGAGTCTTATGGCCTGAGGAAAGAAGCTGTTACCAAACCTGGAGGTTCTGCTACAGAGGCTGCGGAACCTCTTTCTAGAGTCCAGCAGTGAAAACAGTCCTTGGTGGGGGTGGGAGAAATCTCTGCAGATTTTCTGAGCCCTTGTCAGGCAGCGGCTTTTTGCCATCTCCTGGATAGAAAGGTGACACGTCTTTATAATCTTTTCCGCGGTCCTCACCACTCTCTGCAGAGACTTGCAGTCTGAGGCACTGCAAGTTCCAGTCCAGACAGAGATGCAGTTGGTCAGTAGGCTCTCCATGGTGCCTCTGTAGAATGTGCTGAGAATCGGTGGAGGGAGCTGTGCTCTTTTTATCCGACGCAAAAAGTGCATGCGCTGCTGAGCTCTTTTTACAAGATCTCCGGTGTGTAGGGACCAGGTCATATTGTCAGTTATCTGCACCCCCAGGAACTTGGTGCTGCTTACCATCACCACCGCTGTGCCGTTGATGAAGAGTGGAGCGTGGCGGGATTGGTGCCTCCTGAAGTCGACCATGATTTCCTTGGTCTTGTCGACGTTCAGGACCAGGTTGTTTGTTCTGCACTTGTCAACCAGATGTTTCACCTCCTCCCTGTAGTCCATGTTGTTGTTGTCACGGATGAGGCCCACGGTTTAGCTCGGTTGGTAGAGCGGCCGTGCCAGCAACTTGAGGGTTGCAGGTTCGATTCCCGCATCCGCCATCCTAGTCACTGCCGTTGTGTCCTTGGGCAAGACACTTTACCCACCTGCTCCCAGTGCCACCCACACTGGTTTGAATGTAACTTAGATATTGGGTTTCACTATGTAAAGTGCTTTGAGTCACTGGAGAAAAAGCGCTATATAAATATAATTCACTTCAATTCACTTCACTATTGTTGTGTACTTTACAATGTGGTTAGTAGTGGACCTGGTGCAGCATTCATGGGTGGGGCTGCGTCCTGAGTCATATTATATTATATTAATATTGTATGTCCGTTATATTGATTATGTGGTGTTATTTCATGTCCAGAAGGCTCCTTTTTAATTTGAAAAAAGAAACATCTCAAAGGTTGAAAACAGATGTTCTATGCTCTAACTTTGAAGATATTTAAAGATGCAGTACATCATAAACAACTGGTAGATGACTGCTGAGATATATTTTGATCCTCTAAAAGTGTGTGTTTCAGGTCTGATTTAAAGGTTCTTACGGTTTATAAATGTTTTTATGGTATTAGGCCTTCTTATCTTTTAGATTTGCTTTTACCCTACGAACCCTCGGCCTGATATATTCTGTCACTCGTCTCCTAATTGTTCCAATTGTCAGGCCACTAAGTACCATGATGCCATCTTTCCATTACTATGGAACACTTTCCCGGAGGACCTCATGGCTACAGAGAACATGCATGTTTCCAAGAGCAGGCTTAAGAGAATTTTTTTTTGGCTTTCACCTATATGTATTCATTTTATTGAAGTCATTTTTACTTTACTTTTCATTCCTGTTAGTTATCCTATATTTTGCACACTCTTGGCACTCTCTCAATGAGCTGCAAGAATATAAAACATGTTTTCAGTTATTTCACCTTTTTTTTGTTAAGTACATAAAACTCCACATGTGTTCATTCATAGTTTTGATGTGACAAATTTACAATTAGTCATGAAATTAAAGAAGACATACTGAATGAGGAGAAGGTGTGTCCAAACTTTTGGCATGTACTATGTTTATATATATATATATATATATATATATATATATATATATATATATATATATATATATATATATATATATATATATATATATATATATATATATATATATATATATATTTAAATTTGAAACATCACTCGCTAGAGATTGAAGAGTGCTTGAAACTCTGCATGTCAACATCCCAGTTCGGTGCCACACCAACAAAATGCCAGAGCAACCATTTCCACATCAACACCATAAGAAAAATGTAGTCAACAACAGAAAGAGATAACGTCTGCAGGAACCCACCACACAGCGAACGACATAAACTATTTGATTTCCTATTATGCAGGCTCATTTTTATTTGACACTTATTGAAATGTTGTCACGCTTGTAAGTTTATGTTTTGGTTTTGGTCAGGTTGTTTAGTTTTTTGGACATTTTAGTTCTGTCTTGGCACTTCCTGGTTTGTTTTCGTCTCCATGCCAACTCATTAGTTTTCACCTGTCATGTCACGTCCTTGTTTTCAGCCTCACACCTGTTTTCACTAATGATCACGGTTACTTAAGTCACTCTTTTTCTTGTCTTCATTCTGGGATCTTCACACTCGAACACACACGCTACCCATGCTGCACCTCCTTCACGCCGTCGTTTATCTGCTTAATGCCTTGCTACGCTGTTCATTTTGTCCAAGTAAGTCTTAGTTTATAGTTCATAGCCAATTGTTTTTGTGCAAAGTCCTTTAGTTTATGTCCATCATTTCATGCCATCGAGCAGGTGTTTCTCTGTCACGTTTGTACTGTTTAGCCAAGTTTCTTCCTCCATTGTGAGCGCTTTTTGTTGTTTGTTTGTTTATTGAATAAATGTCATGTACTCACGTCCACGCCTCGCTCGTGCTGATCCTCATCTGCATCGAAGAAACAATCCATGTCCAAGCCAAGTTGTGACAAATATCTTGTGTGACATCATGCACAAAAGTGCACTTTATTTGTTTTAAACTATTGTAGTGGCATTCTGTGCAAAAAGAGCACTTTAATTTGGTGTTGTTTTCATATGTCATCTTAGTGACATCATGCACAAAAGTGCACTAATAGCTTGTTTTGACTTTAACTTTAACTTTTAAAATGTCTCTGACAATCTTGAACTTTCTGTTTTGAAATTAAATGAATACTTGTGCCACTGCTTAATAACTGTTTAATAAATACACTTTTGCTAAATTGACTTAATTGTAGTTTCCCGCTCTGCATGAAAGTTTAAAATGAGCATATATTCATGCAGTATGAAGAAGAATGTTTTAATGTAGACACATAGAATCATCATACTGCTGTAATTATGTGCATCAAATCTTCATTCAAAGGCTAAAGCAAAATATCCAGATATATATGGTGTATCCTGACATGGCCTAAAAATATCCAGATATCAATAAAAGGCCATATTGCCCAGCCCTATGTGAGATATTGTCTGGTGTGCCATGAGAAATGACGCAATTCCGCCTAATTGGTCAAAGAAATATTGTTTGCAAACTAATAAAACTTTTGAATGGTTTGAAACAGTAGCCTATATGCATACTTTGGTAAAATGTCTCCTCTTCAGGTTCGGGCGTACATTAGGCTCCTAATCATGTTGTACTTATTTTCACCAGTATAACCATTGCTAAAGTTGGTTGTAGGGGCGGCATGGCGAAGTGGGTAGAGCGGCCGTGTCAGAAACCTGAGGGTTGCAGGTTCGCTTCCCACCTATTGACATCCAAATCGCTGCCGTTGTGTCCTTGGGCAGGACAATTCTTCCTTGCCCCCGGTGCCACTCACACTGGTAAATGAATGATGAATGAATGATGGGTGGTGGTCGGAGGGGCTGTAGGCGTAAACTGGCAGCCACGCTTCCGTCAGTCTACCCCAGGGCAGCTGTGGCTACTGATGTAGCTTACCACCACCAGGTGTGAATGAATGATGGGTTCCCACTTCTCTGTGAGCGCTTTGAGTATATAACAATAGAAAAGCGCGATATAAATCTAATCCATTATTATTATTATTATTATTAGTTGGTTTTAGTCTTTGTTTTGTGATAGTACTGACAATAACCATAGGATTGCCATTTGTTGTGATATTGTACGCAGGCATGATATACTTCTTCTTGAAAATAGCCTCATTTCTGTGTTAAATGTGTTGGTTAGATCAGTGTTTTTCAACCTCTGTGCCAGAGCACACAAGTGTGCCGTGGGAAATTATGCATTTCCAGCTAATTGGTCAAAAAATATATTTTGCAAACCAATAATGTAGGGTTGTAACGGTACACAAAAATGTAGGTTCGGTATGTACCTCGGTTTAGAGGTCACAGTTCGGTTCATTTTCGGTACAGTAAGAAAACAACAAAATATACATTTTTGGGTTATTTATTCACTAAATCTGCAAAATCTTCCACTAAAAATATTTTTCCAAGTGGAATATTAGATGTGAAGTAATGGGAACCTTGGAAAGGTCAATAATTCATAATAATATTGATTTTGATTCAATATTATGTTTTGAGCAATGACTGTTTGAAAGGAAAAAAAACAGCTTCGTTTTATTAGTCAACATTGCAACTTTTTCTAAATTACATTTAACTTTTAAGCTTTTTATTTTCACTTTTGACATGCTTTTGTTTATTTTAATAGTATTTTTAGAATGTGCCGTGGGCCTTTAAAACATTAGCTGTGGGCTGCAAATGGCCTCCGGGGCAAACTTTTCACACCCCTGCTAGAGATAATAAGAAAATGAAAATATATTTAAAATAAAATCTGATCAATCTATGGATAACAAGCAGAGCCTGGCCCCGCATGCCCGTTTATCATAACTCTCTCGATCTCACTGTCTCTGCCCCTCCCTCACGAATGTTGCTGCATGCACAATTTGTTTTGTATTGAACCCCTTCTTAACCCTGAACATACATTGAAAGTACACACAACCCTAACTTAAACCGCCGGACATTTGAGGCATTTAAGAAATTCCACCCGGACAGCCCCGCAAAAGAGGACATATCCGGTGAAAAGAGGTGATATGGTCAGTCTATCGTAGCCCGGTCGCTGCTAGCATGCCTTGTGTTGTGGCTCGGTGTGCATTGTTTACATAACGTGCGGTACGCTACTTAAAATGTCCGTGTGGAAACTCGTTCGGTACACCTCCGAACTGAACTGAAACCCTCGTACTGAAACGGTTCAATACGAATACACGTACACCCTTACAATAATTATAATCTGCAAATAATGTGCCATTGTTGAGTGTCTGTGCTGTCTTGAGATCAGCAGAGTAACCGTGTAATACTTGTTCATATCAGTAGGTGGCAGCAGATAGATCATTGCTTTGTGAGTCTACTTTGAGACTTATTGATGCATGGATGGTCATGGTTTGTAGTCATATCCAACAATTGCGTCAGGTATTTGATGAGAAGGACTTTACATTGGCAATATAGCCGACTGAGTTTCATTTTTAACATTTTCTGCTGGATTTGTCAATGATAAAAATGTGCCTTGGCTCAAAAAAGGGTGAAAAACACTGATCCAAGTTATTAAGTGTCTGCTGCAGTTCAGATTTTAGTCCTTAAAAACACTGTTTTATCTCTTCGTCTTGCTTTCCCATCTTGCTCTACATTGCACACTACTGTACAGTCTCCATTTTTAGTGCACTATAACAACCGTAGATGTCATGTATTTATTTGTTGTCGTTACCCAGCAAGTAAGGCGTACTTTAGCCCACATGTCGACGGGTTTGAGGCCATTATGACATATCATTAGACAAGAATGTTTCTGTTTGCTCTTCTCTCGCCACAGAAATGCTATAAAATGAGGGGAAAAAAGGAAAATAAATCGCTCTAAGACATTACATTCCCACCATTCCCGCAGGTTAACGTGTCATTTTGGTGGCATTTCATCTTCAATTTGCTGTCAGCATTCATGTGATCAAATATAAAACATGGCTCTTGCTTGGATTCAGTTTGCCAAAAACTGTAAGTCGCTCAGGGAACTTTGCCGCCACTGTGTCGTCTTTTGGCAAATGACAGCATTCATGATCGTGTTTCGTGCATTCTGTGTCAATGAAAACATTCAATGGAATGACAAATTTGAAGTAACTCAGAGTCTGCTAAATTACTTTTAAGTTGTTTTATGGAGAGAAAACCACACACTTGGAGATACATGTTTTATTGTTGCTCACTAACATTTTAGGAAAAGGCTGGTTGGTTAAAAGAAGTAGCTTTGAGTCTGCTAAAATTACTTTTAAGTTGTTTTATGAAGAAAAAAACACACACTTGGAGATACATGTTTTATTGTTGATCACTAACATTTTTAAGAAAATGCTGGTCAGTCAAAAGAAGTAGCTTGGAGTTTGCCAAATTACTTTTAATTTGTTTTTATGTAGAAAAGTGACACACTTGGAGATATATTTTATTGTTGATCATTAACACTTTGTGAGAAAGCTGGTCAGTTAGAAGAACCAGCTTGGAGTCTGCTAAAATTACTATTAAGTTGTTTTGTGAAGAAAAGTCACACATTTGGAGATACATGTTTTAGGGTTCAACAGTAACGTTTTTAAGAAAATGCTGTTCAGTTAAAAGAAGTAGCTTGGAGTCTGCTAAAATTACTTTTAAGTTGTTTCCAGAAGAAAAGTCACACACTTGGAGATACATATTTTATTGTTGATCAGTAACATTTTGTTAAAATTCTGGTCAGTTAAAAGAAGTAGCTTAGAGTGTGCTAAATTACTTTTAAGCTATTTTTATGCTGAAAAAAACGCATTTGGAGATCCGTGTTTTAGGGTTAAACAGTAAAGTTTTTAAGGAAATGCTGTTCAGTTAAAAGAAGTAGCTTGGAGTCTGCTAAAAATACTTTTAAGTTGTTTTATGGAAAAAAAGTCACACACATGGAAATACATATTTTATTGGTGATCACTAACATTTTCTCAAAATTCTGGTCAGTTAAAATAAGTTGCTTGGAGTGTGCTAAATTACTTCCAAGCTATTTTTATCCAGAAAAAAAACTAATTCGGAGATACTGTTGATCACTAACATTTTGCCAATATGCTGGTCAGTTAAAAGAAGCAGCTTAGAGTGTGCTAAATTACTTTTAAGGTATTTTTATGCAGAAAAAACGCGTTTTAGGTTGGACAGTAATGTTTTTAAGAAAATGCTGGTCAGTTAAAACAAGTAGCTTGGAGTGTGCCAAAATTACTTTAAAGTTGTTTTTATGTGGAAAAGTCACACACTTGGATATATATTTTATTGTTGATCACTAACATTTTGTGAAAATGCTGGTCAGTTAAAAGAAGTAGCTTGGAGTCTGGAAAAATCACTTTTAAGTTCATTCATAAAGAAAAGTCACACACTTGGAAATACATATTTTATCGTTGATCACTAACATTTTGTCAAAATGCTGGTCAGTTAAAAGAAGTAGCTTGGAGTGTGCTAAATTACTTTTAAGTTGTTTTTATGTAGAAAAGTCACACACTTGGAGATATATTTTATTGTTGATCACTAACATTTTGTGAAAATGCTGGTCAGTTAAAAGAAGTAGCTTAGAGTGTGCCAAATTACTTTTAATTTTTTTTTATGTAAAAAAAAAAGAAAGAAAGAAAGAAAGAAAAATGAAACACATATTTGGAGATAGATGTTTTAGGTAGAACAGTAATGTTTTTAAGAAAATGCTGGAGTTTGCCAAATTCCTTTTAAGTTGTTTTTATGTAGAAAAGTCACACACTTGGAGATATATTTTATTGTTGACCACTAACATTTTGTGAAAATGCTGGTCAGTTAAAAGAAGTAGCTTGGAGTGTGCAAAATTACTTTTAAGTTGTTTTATGTAAAAAAAAAAAAAAAGAAAAGAAAAGAGAAACATATTTGGAGATACATGTTTTATTTCGAAACAGTAACATTTGTGAAAATGTAGGTCAATTAAAAGAAGTAGCATGGAGTATGCCATATGATTAAAGTAATTTTAAGACATTTGGAGATACATGTTTTGTGATGGACAGCAGAGTATTGTAAAATTACTGGTCAGTTAAAGAATCTGCTTGGCGTACACTGGATGCATTTTTGAGAAGAAAAGTTTAGTTCAGTTTAAAGACATCTCCAGTTATCTTTTCATATGCTCTTTCCCTCCTTTTAACTGAGTCTAATCCCTCCCTTGCTTGGAGTATGCTAGATGACAATGTGTGGCCTAGGTGGCTTGCTTTCTGTCAGGCCGTCACGCTGTAAATACAGCCAAGTGTTTTTTTTCAATTTGATTTTTTAAAAAGGACATCTCACAAACAATTTGGAAATACATTATTTTGACAAGCGGTAGAAAATGGATGGATGTTGAACAGCAATGTTATGTCAATTCAACAAATGAACTCTTAATTAGGCCTTTTATCCTAAAGTATGCTGACTGCTACTGAAATGAGATTTTCTTATTCAAACGGGGATAGCAGGTCCATTCTATGTGTCATCTTTGACCATTTCGCGATATTGCCATAGTTTTGCTAAAAGAATTTTGTAGAGAACATCCACAATAAAGTTTGCAACTTTCGGTGCTAAGAGAAAACCTCTGCCTCTACCGGAAGTCGCAGACGATGACGTCACAAATTTGATGGCTCCTCACATATTCACCTGGTTTTTAATGGGAGCTTCCAAAAAAAAGTGCTATTCGGACCGAGAAAACAACAATTTCCCCATTAATTTGAGCGAGGACGAAAGATTCGTGTTTGAGGATATTCATAGCGACGGACTAGAGAGAAAAAAAAAAGTAAAAAAAAAAAAACGCGATTGCATTGGGACAGATTCCGATGTTTTTAGACACATTTACTAGGTTAATTCTGGGAAATCCCTAATATTTCTATTGTGTTGCTAGTGTTTTAGTGAGTTTAATATTACCTGAAAGTCGGAAGGGTGTATCCACGGGTGTCTTGACGCGGAGTGTCTCAGGGGAGTCGACGGCAGCTATGGACGGCACAAGCTAGGCTTTCCTCCGGTAAGAACTGACTTTTTAACCACAATTTTCTCACCGAAACCTGCTGGTTGACATGTGGTCGGGATTTATGTTCTCTTGACCACGCTGTGATCCATAGGAAAGTTTCACCTCCAGGAATTTTAAACAAGGAATCACCGTGTGTTTATGTGGCTAAAGGCTAAAGCTTTCCAACTCCATCTTTCTACTGTGACTTCTCCAATATTAATTGAACAAATTGCAAAAGATTCAGCAACACAGATGTCCAAAAAACTGTACAATTATGCCGTTAAAGCAGACAACATTTAGCTGTGTGTGTGTGTGTGTGCAGCGCTCATACTTCCTAAAAACCTGTGACGTCTTGCGTACACGTCATCATTACACAACGTTTCGAAGACGAAACTCCCGGGAAATTTTAAATTGTAATTTAGTAAACTAAAAAGGCCGTATTGGCATGTGTTACAATGTTAATATTTCATCATTGATATATAAACTATCAGACTGCGTGTTGGGTAGTAGTGGGTTTCAGTAGGCCTTTAAAGAAGGGCTGTCAAAAGTCAACGCTGCGGATGACAGCAATGGTAATAATATTGCATTAATCATGTATAAATGAGGATTGATCACACAATTTGTTCTGAGGGCACGTTTCTTCACCCTGACCGCAGATAGTTATCTGATATGTGGCCAGTGCCATGAGTAATACTGCTAACAAATACACAAATGGATGATATACTGACAATACAATGTCATTTGTGTCAAACTATTGGTGTCGTTTTTATAGTTAATTTGAATTACACAAACAAATCATTTGATTCAATGAATCGCTAGTAATCAAAATTCAAGTGTTTTTCTTTGATATCACTAGCTTAAATGTTATTGTGAAAAAATTTGGGAAATTATACCCTTTCTGTATATAAACGTGAAGCTAGGTAAATATATGTCTACAAAGCTAAATATATCTCACCAGTAAAACAATACTAGGACCAAAACTGTTCAGTCGCTACATATAACAACATTTGTAAAGATACAACAGACTTAAAGTTACTATTATTTGCAGGTGATGCAACTGTGTTTTGTTCAGGAGATAACACACAGAAGGTAATACGAATAATAACAGAATAAATTAACATATTAAAGAGAAGGTTTGACCAAAAACAGTGAAACTTAAAAAATGCTATTTGGTAACAGTAGAAGAGAAAGTCAAACACAAATACAAATAGACGGAGTAGACATTGAAAGGGTAAAGGAAATCACATTATCGCATACCTGCCAACCCTCCCGAATTTTCCAGGAGACTCCCGAATTTCAGTGCCTCTCCCGAAAATCTCCCGGGACAACCATTCTCCCGAATTTCTCCCGATTTCCAGCCAGTCTTGAGTGAGGACAGCCTGTCGACACGTCCGCTTTTCCTCCATACAAACAGTGTGCCGGCCCAGTCAGGTTATAACATCTACAGCTTTTGGAGAGTGCACAACTGCACACACAACAAGAAGGAGACTACTATATATGTCTCCGTTATCCATAGGTTTATCTATAACCCATAAAGTAAGCAGGCATGGAGCTATTTCTCAGCGTGTGTTTATTCCAGCTGGCACGTTATTTCTCTGACACACAACATCCGGAATCCCATCATGCATTGCTTCAAAACTATGGCACATAGTAATGCCAAAAAATATATAGTGACAGAGAATAGAACAATGATGGAAAATTCACCCTAAACTCACTCCTTTCCTGCAAATTATATGTCACAGATGCTGCCCATACCTATGCTCCTTCAAAGGCTGTGCTACTAGATAAGCATTGCACTTTCAAATACAACAATGAGTAGAGTGTTATGTGTGTGTAAATGTGTAAGTAAATGAACACTGAAATTCAAGTATTTATTGTATATATATATGTGTGTATGTATATATATAAACCCCATTTCCATATGAGTTGGGAAATTGTGTTAGATGTAAATATAAACGGAATATAATGATTTGCAAATCCTTTTCAACTCATATTCAATTGAATGCACAACAAAGACAACATATTTGATATTCAAACTCATGAACTAATATTTTTTTTTGCAAATAATAATTAACTTAGAATTTCATGGCTGCAACACGTGGCAAAGTAGTTGGGAAAGGGCATGTTCACCACTGTGTTACATCACCTTTTCTTTTACCAACACTCAATAAACGTTTGGGAACTGAGGAAACTAATTGTTGAAGCTTTGAAAGTGGAATTCTTTCCCATTCTTGTTGTATGCAGAGCTTCAGTTGTTCAACAGTCCGGGGTCTCCGCTGTCGTATTTTACGCTCCATAATGCGCCACACATTTTCAATGGGAGACAGGTCTGGACTACAGGCGGGCCAGGAAAGTACCCGCAGTCTTTTTTTTACGAAGCCACGCTGTTGTAACACGTGCTGAATGTGGCTTGGCATTGCCTTGCTGAAATAAGCAGGGGCGTCCATGAAAAAGACGGCGCTTAGATGGCAGCATATATTGTTCCAAAACCTGTATGTACCTTTCAGCATTAATGGTGCCTTCACAGATGTGTAAGTTACCCATCCCTTGGGCACTAATGCACCCCCATACCATCACAGATGCTGGCTTTTGAACTTTGCGTCGATAACAGTCTGGATAGTTCGCTTCCCCTTTGGTCCCGATGACACGATGTCGAATATTTCCCAAATAAATTTGAAATGTGGACTCGTCAGACCACAGAACACTTTTCCACTTTGCATCAGTCTATCTTAGATGATCTCGGGCCCAGAGAAGCCGGCGGCGTTTCTGAATGTTGTTGATAATGTCAGAGTTGCCACTGACAGTTTTTTTGTGTTTTAGCTTCTCCTCTGTGTGTTTAGTATTTCCTGTCCTTAGTTCCTGTCTAGTGCTCTTATTTTGGTTCAGCTTCCTGTTTGTCTCCCTGTGTCCTATTTTCACTCAGCTAAGGCTCATTGGCATCTGGTCACACCTGATGTCAATCAGCCAGCTCCTATTTTACCTGCTTTGTTCCTCCAGTCAGGGCTGGATCATTGTATTATCATTCGGACTTGTCTTTGCCATATGTTGCTCTTGTCGTGTCTGTGATTCTTTTCAGCTATTACCTGTCATGCTACATTTACTACATGCTACATCCACTTGCTTCCATGCTAAAGTTCCTTTTTGTTTTCTAGCTTCTAGTGCTAGCTCCCTTAGTTTGTAATTCCGCCCATGTGGTGCTTTTTGTTTGTTCTTGTTCTATTATTTAAATTAAATCATGTTTTCCCATTCAATGCCTGCCTCCTTCTCTGCATCATGGGGTTCGTCAACAAATAACACTGACAGATAAATGGCTTTTGCGTTGCATAGTAGAGCTTTAACTTGCACTTACAGATGTAGCGACGAACTGTATTTAGTGACAGTGGTTTTCTGAAGTGTTCCTGAGCTCATGTGGTGATATCCTTTAGAGATTGATGTCGGTTTTTGATACAGTGCCGTCTGAGGGATCAAAGGTCACGGTCATTCAATGTTGGTTCCATGCCACTTACGTGGAGTGATTTCTCCAGATTATCTGAACCTTTTGATGATATTATGGACCGGAGATGTTGAAATCACTAAATTTCTTGCAATTGCACTTTGAAAAACGTTGTTCTTAAACTGTTTGACTACTTGCTCACGCAGTTGTGGACAAAGGGGTGTACCTCGCCCCATCCTTTCTTGTGAAAGACAGAGCATTTTTTGGGAAGCTGTTTTTATACACAATCATGGCACCCACCGGTTCCCAATTAGCCTGCACACCTGTGGGATGTTCCACATAAGTGTTTGATGTGCATTCCTCAATGTTATCAGTATTTTTTGCCACCTTTCCCAACTTCTTTGTCACGTGTTGCTGGCATCAAATTCTAAAGTTAATGATTATTTGCAAAAAAAAAAAAAATGTTTATCAGTTTGAACATTAAATATGTTGTCTTTGTAGCATATTGAACTGAATATGGGTTGAAAATTATTTGCAAATCATTGTATTCTGTTTATAATTACATCTAAAACAATTTCCCAACTCATATGGAAACAGGGTTTATATATATATATATATATATATATATATATATATATATATATATATATATATATATATAAAAGAAGTACTTGAATTTCAGTGAATTCCTGCTATAAATATACTCCTCCCCCTTATAATAACAACAGATGATAAAATGAACTAAAAATTCCATTAAAAAAAGTGACAAAACAAATTGGCAAGAAATACTGTATGTCAATAATGAATAAAGCTAAATATGTCCAGGTACCAAAATATTGGTATGGGGACGACACTATTACACACACACCGAGCACCCACTAGCAGACAACTGGAAACACGTTGGAAAACACGATAAACAGAAACATATTTTGTGTTTCATGAGTGCAATAACAAAACAAAACAAAAACTGGTGGCTATTTTATCCTGCTACTCTGTCGTTGTTAGTGCTATTTGTTGAGAAGAATTGTAATGCAAGCATCACTCAGATGGAGATCATGTGGGAGGTGTTTCATTCTTGGTTGTGGTCCTGGCCTGAGTCATTGCAGCAATGTCACTCAGCATGTATGACTCCACCACAGTGAGTATTTCTCATTGTCATCTTCCACATTCACATGTGTAATAAAGAGCCTTTTTTACCAGGCGTGCACATGATTAGATTTAGTTTCAACGCTCCACTGAAAAGCAACGTAATGGTCTTCATGCTTGTATGGATTGTGTGGGCTTCCGAGACCCTCATGTGGCGAATTATTGACTCAGAAACAGCAAAAGTTGACTTTGTCCGGACAGCTGCCAGGCTGTCCCAGTTACAATTGTGCTTGCGACTAAGTTAACAACAAGCAGACTTCATAATGTCACTTGTTTACACTTGTCTATTACTAAGGGAAGCAATTTACATTTGTGAATGTTGTTGGGTTTTTTTTCAAAATCGCCGTTCGAGCAAGTTATAAATGCATGTTAAATATATAATAAATATAAATAGGACTATTTACTAGTGTTGTAATGATACCAATATTTTGGTAGCGTTATTTTGGTATTTGGTACCTTTTATTAAATAAAGGGGACCACAAAAAATGTCATTATTGGCTTTATTTTAACAAAAAATCTTAGGATACTTGAAACATATGTTTATTACTGCAATTTAGTCCTTAAATAAAATAGTGAACATACTAGACTACTTGTCTTTTAGTAAAAAGTAAACATACAAAGACTCCTAATTACTCTGCTTACGTATGTAGTAACATATTGTGTTATTTATCTACCCATTATTTTGTCTACATTATTAAGGACAAGCTGTAAAAATATATTATTAATCTACTTGTTCATTTACTGTTAATATCTGCTTAGTTTCTCTTTTAACATGTTCAATTTACACTTTTGTTAAAATGTAATAATCACTTATTCTTCTCTTCTTTGATACTTCACATTACTTTTGGATGATACCACGCATTTGGGTATCGATCCGATACCAAGTAGTTACAGGATCATACATTGATCATATTCAAAGTCATCATGTGTCCAAGGACATATTTACTGACTTCATAAACATAATATAAATTTTTTTAAAAACGAAACAGGATGTGATGGCAAAAAAAATATCGACGTAATCATAGTAGCATCGACTAGATATGTGCCTGTACTTGATATCATTACAGTGAATGTCAGGTGTAGATCCAACAATGGCGTTTTTTACATTTTGATGTGGGTGAGCTACAGTGTGTAGTGAAGCATGTTTAGCTATTCTTCGTCCTCCAGTGATAATGCTACTTGTATGAAACATACTTTATTTGTCACCATGGAGACCAGGATTAGTGATTTAGAAGTAGCTACAACACTGTGGATAGATGTTTCCCGCGAGCTAGCTAACCATGTCTTAAAGCACCTTTTCCTGAGGCTGTTTCAGTGTTATAACTTCACCTTTATCTTTACTTTTTACACCAAAATGCGTCCGTTCTCCATTTTCTGTCTACACACTGTGTCTGTTTGTAAGTACTCTGTGTGTGTGCGCTGCCGAACATGCTCCTCTGCTCGTATAAACAGCGTGACGACGACGCGGGCGCAGTGGGGACCGGTACATTTCAGAGACGGTATAGTACTGGAAATGATTCATTAATATCGCGATCCTATACCGCTACTAATAATACTAATACTAATAATACTAAGCCGGTATACCGTACAACCCTACTATTTACTAAATAAAAAATAAAAAACTGACGCTTCACTTTATTTCAAAAAAGCACATCATTTAAATTATATTTTGTAAATGTGTGTGTTATATGGCGTTTTAAAATGAATATATATGAAAGAGTTGTCCGGGTGCATGCTAGAAAGCTTTTCCAAAAAATATTTAATGTAGAAAACTGAAAAATATGGAGAGCCATAATTTCTTTTTTTTAACAGCAACATTTCAGAAATGTGAGTCATTGTAAAAAAAACAAAAAACAAACGCTAGATTTGTTTGAATGCAGAAGAAAATTCAAAAAAGTGTGATCTGATCTTTGTCATCACTGATGCTTGGTACACATGATATCATGAAGGGGATTTCAGAAAACATGCAATACGGACTTTTGTTAATCACTGACTTCCTTTTGCGTGTAGAAAATATTGGTAACACTTTAGTATTCACCATTAATTAGTTGCTTATTAACAGGCAAATGAGTAACATAATGGCTCTTAATTAGTCATTATTAAGTACTGATTAATGCCTTATTCTGCATCGCCTTATTATACAACCAGTAAGCCATTGACTAAGAGTTAACTAACCCTAACGCTAACCCCTATTGCTTACTAGTAACCTAAACCCTAACCCTAACCCTTATATGTTTCCCTCGTGTCTAAATAACTCTAAATTAAGTCTGTGTTACTAAGAGTATGTTCCCCATACTAAAGTGTTACCAAAATATTTGACTGAATTGCCTTTCTTCATTTTTAAAGCATTTTGTGATATATGCCATTTGTTGAACAGTTTTGTAAACATGACGGTCAGTGCTTAAATAATCTAAAACTTTCAGCATTAGTTAAAGGGGGAAAACCACAGAACTGTTTGTGTATGTTAGTCTTTATGCTGAATAGATTATTTTACAAATATCTGGAGATCCTGGTTTATGTTTCAGGGTTTTGAGAATTATCTCGGTGACAAATGACTTATTTTGGATATACATTTACTGTACCTGCAGCTGTGCTGTGCTAAGCAAACATTTGGATGTGTAACACTAGCATGATTTTACTGCCTTGTTCAACAGTGAGGGTTGTAGAAAAAATGAAATGCAACTCAATGTAAAGAAGTAGCTTGGAGTCTGCTAAATGACTTGTAGGCGGTTTTATGAAGAATGTCACACATTTGGATAAACACTACATGTATTATGTTGTTCAATTAAAAAAAGTAGGTTGGAGTGTGCTACTATTACAAACCCCATTTCCATATGATTTGGGAAATTCTGTTAGATGTAAATATAAACGAAATACAATTATTTGCAAATCCTTTCAAACCCATATTCAATTGAATGCACTACAAAGACAACATATTTGATGTTCAAACTCATACACTTAATTATTTTTTGCAAATAATAATTAACTTAGAATTTCATGGCTGCAACACGTGCCAAAGTAGTTGGGAAAGGGCATGTTCACTACTGTGTTACATCACCTTTTCTTTTAACAACACTCAATAAACGTTTGGGAACTGAGGAAACTAATTGTTGAAGCTTTGAAAGTGGAATTTTTTCCCATTCTTGTTTTATGTAAAGTTTCAGTCATTCAACAGTCCGGGGTCTCTGCTGTCGTATTTTACGCTTCATAATGCGCCACACATTTTCCATGGGAGACAGGTCTGGACTGCAGGTGGGCCAGGAAAGTACCCGCACTCTTTTTTTACAAAGCCACCCTGTTGTAACACTTGTCTTGCTGAAATAAGCAGGGGCGTCCATGATAACGTTGCTTGGATGACAACATATGTTGCTCCAAAACCTGTATGGACCTTTCAGCATTAATGGTGCCTTCACACATATGTAAGTTAACCATGCCTTGGGCACTAATACACCCCCATACCATAACAGATGCTGGCTTTTGAACTTTGCACCTATAACAATCCGAATGGTTATTTTCCTCTTTGTTCTGGAGGACACCATGTCCTCTGTTTCCAATTATAATTTGAAATGTGGACTCGTCAGACCACAGAACACCTTTCTACTTTGCATCAGTCCATCTTATGTGAGCTCGGGCCCAGCAAAGCCAGCGGCGTTTCAGGACATTGTTGATAAATGGGAGTGGCTTTGCATAGTAGAGCTTTAACTTGCACTTACAGATCTAGCGACCAACTGTAGTTACTGACAGTGGTTTTATGAAGTGTTCCTGAGCCCATGTGGTGATATCTTTTACACATTGATGTCGGTTTTTGATGCAGTACCGCCTGAGGGATCAAAAGCCCGTAATATCATCACTTATGTGCAGTGATTTCTCCAGATTCTCAGAACTTGTTGATGATTTTACGGACCATAAATGGTAAAATCCCTAAAATTCCTTGCAATAGCTCATTGATAAATGTTGTTCTAAAACTGTTCAACTATTTGCTTACAAAGTGGTGACACTCACCCCATCCATGTTTGTGAATTACTTAGCATTTCATGGAAGCTGCTTTTATACCCAATCATGGCACCCAACTGTTCCCAATCAGCTTGCACACCTGCTGGATGTTCCATATAAGTGTTTGATGAGCATTCCTCAAGTTTATCAGTATTTATTGCCACATTTCCCAACTTTTTTTCTCACGTGTTGCTGGCATCAAATTCAAATGTTAATGATTATTTGCAAAAAAATAAATGTTTATCAGTTTGAACATCAAATAGGTTGTCTTTGTAGCATATTCAACTGAATATGGCTTAAAAATTATTTGCAAATCATTGTATTCCGTTTATATTTACATCTAACACAATTTCCCAACTCATATGGAAACGGAGTTTGTACTTTTAAGCTGTTTTTATTTAGAAAAAAACACATTTTGGAGATACGTGTTTTAGGGTTGAACAGTAACATTTTTAAGAAAATGCTGGTCAGTTAAAAGAAGTAGCTTGGAGTCTGCCAACATTACTTTTAAGCTGTTTTTATGTACAAAAGTCACACATTTTGGAGATACATTTTATTGTTGATCACTAACATTTTAAGAAAATTCTGGTCAGTTAAAAGAAGTAGCTTGGAGTGTGTGCTAAGAGTACTTTTAAGTAGTTTTTATGTGGAAAAGTCACACATTTGGAGATACATGTTTTAGGTTTAAACAGTAACTTATTTAAGAAAATGCTGGTCGGTTAAAAGAAGTAGCTCGGAGTCTGCTAATATTACTTTTAAGTTGTTTTTATGTAGAAAAGTCACACATTTAGAGATATATTTTTTTGTTGATCACTAACATTTTGTGAACATGCTGGTCAATAAAAGAAGTAGCTTGGAGTCTGCTAAAATTACTTTTAAGTTGTTTTTATGTAGAAAAGTCACACACTTAGAGATATATTTTAATGTTGATCACTAAAATTTCAAAAAAATGCTGGTCAGTTAAAAGAAGTAGCTTGGAGTCTGCAAAAATTACTTTAAGTTCATTCATAAAGAAAAGTCACACACTTGGAAATACATATTTTATTGTTGATCACTAACATTTTGTGTTTTGTGACCTGTGTTTTAGGGTTGAACAGTAACGTAAAAAAAAAAATACTGGTCAGTCAAAAGAAGTAGCTTGGAGTGTCCTAAAATTACTTTTAAGTTGTTTTTATGTAGAGAAGTCACACATTTGGAGACACATGTTTTAGGGTTGAACAGTAACTTTAAAAAAAAAAAAATACTGGTCAGTCAAAAGAAGTAGTTTGGAGTGTTCTAAAATTACTTTTAAGTTGTTTTTATGTAGAAAAGTCATACACTTGAAGATATATTTTATTGTTGATAACTAACATTTTGTGAAAATGCTGGTCAGTTAAAATAAAGAAGTTGGCGTCTGCTAAAATTACTTTTAAGTTGTTTTTATGTCAAAAAGTCACAATATGAGATACATATGTTTTTATTGTTTATGTCTAACATTTTGAGAAAATGCTGGTCAGTTAAATAAGTAACTTGTAGTGTGCTACAATTGCTTTTAAGCTGTTTTTATGTACAAAAGTCACACATTTTGGAGATACATTTTATTGTTGATCACTAACATTTTAAGAAAATGCTGGTCAGTTAAAATAAGTAGCTTGGAGTTTGCCAAATTCCTTTTAAGTTGTTTTTATGTAGAAAAGTCACACACTTGGAGATATATTTTATTGTTGATCACTAACATTTTGTGAAAATGCTGGTCAGTTAAATGAAGTAGCTTGGAGTCTGCTAAAATTACTTTTAATTTGTTTCTATGTCGAAAAGTCACAATATGAGATACATGTTTTATTGTTGATCAATAACATTTTGAGAAATTGCTGGTCAGTTAAAAGAAGTAGCTTGGAGTTGCCAAATTCCTTTTAAGTTGTTTTTATGTAGAAAAGTCACACACTTGGAGATATATTTTTATTGTTGATCACTAACATTTTGTGAAAATGCTGGTCAGTTAAAACAAGTAGCATGGAGTCTGCAAAAATTTGAAAAAACACATTTGGAGATACAGTACATGTTTTATGTAGGAATATCTTTTGAAAATGCTGTTCAGAAGTTTAGAGAATGCTGAATTACTTTCAAGCTGTTTTATAAAAAAAAAAGTCACACATTTGGAGACACGTGTTTTAGGGTTGAACAGTAATGTTTTTAAGAAAATGCTGATCAGTTTAAAGAAATAGCTAGGAGTCTGCTAAAATTACCTTTCAGTGGTTTTTAATGTCAAAAAGAACACACTAAGAGAAATATTTTATTGTTGATCAGTAACATTTTGTCAAAATGCTGGTCAGTTAAAAAAAGTAGCTTGGACTGTGCTAAATTACTTTTAAGTTATTTTATGTCGAAAAGTCACACACTTGGAGATACATATTTTATTGCTGATCACTAACATTTTAAGAACATGCTGGTCAGTTTAAAGAAGTAGCTTGGAGTCTGCTAAAATTAAGTTTAAGTTGTTTTTATGTCAAAAAGTCACACAATTGGAGATATATTTTATTGTTGATCAATAACATTTTGTGAAAATGTTGGTCAGTTAAAAGAAGTAGCTTGGAGTGTGCTAAAATTACTTTTAAGTTGTTTTTATGTAGAAAAGTAACACATTTGGAGATCCATGTTTTAGGTTTAAACAGTAACATTTTTGAGAAAAAGCTGGTCAATTAAAAGAAGTAGCTTGGAGTTTGCCAAAATTCTTTTAAGTTGTTTTTATGTGGAAAAGTCACACACTTGGAGATATATTTTATTGTTAATCACTAACATTTTGTGAAAATGTTGGTCAGTTAAAAGGAGAAGCTTGGAGTCTGTTAAAATTACTTTTAAGTTGTTTTTACGTAGAAAAAACACTTTTGGAGATACAGTACATGTTTTATTGTTGATCGGGAATATTTTGTGAAAATGCTGATCAGAAGTTTAGAGAATGTTAAATTACTTTCAAGCTGTTTTATTTAAAAAAGTAACACATTTGGAGACACATGTTTTAAGGTTGAAGAGGAATGTTTTTAAGAAAATACTGATCAGTTTAAAGAATTAGCTTGGAGTCTGCTAAAATTACCTTTAAGTTGTTTTTAATGTAGAAAAGTCACACACTAAGAGATATATTTTAATGTTTTTAAGAAAATACTAGTCAGTTAGAAGAAGTAGCTTGCAGTCTCCTAAAATGACTTTGAAGTTGTTTTTATGTTGAAAAGTCACAATTTGAGATACGTGTTTTATTGTTGATCACTAACATTTTAAGAACATGCTGGTCGGTTTAAAGAAGTAGCTTGGAGTCTGCTAAAATTAAGTTTAAGTTGTTGTTATGTTGAAGAGTCACACACTTGGAGATATATTTTATTGTTGATCACTAACATTTTGTGAAAATGTTGATCAGTTAAAATAAGTAGCTTGGAGTGGTCTAAAATTACTTTTAAGTTGTTTTTATGTAGAAAAGTAACATTTTGAGATCCGTGTTTTAGGTTTAAACAGAAACATTTTTAAGAAAATGCTGGTCAGTCAAAAGAAGTAGCTTGGAGTTTGCCAAATTTCTTTTAAGTTGTTTTTATGTAGAAAAGTCACACACTTGTAGATATATTTTATTGTTGATCACTAACATTTGTAAAAATGCTGGTCAGTTAGAAGAAGTAGCTTGCAGTCTGCTAAAAATTACTTTTAAGTTGTTTTTATGTGGAAAAGTCACAATTTGAGATACATGTTTTATTGTTGTTCACTACCATTTTAAGAAAATACTGGTCAGTTTAAAGAAGTAGTCTGGAGTCTGCTAAAATTACTTTTAAGTAGTTTTTATGTGGAAAAGTCACACACTTGGAGATATATCTTATTGTTGATCAGTAATATTTTGTGAAAATGCTGGTCAGTTAAAATAAGTAGCATGGAGTATGCTAAAGTTACTTTCAAGTTGTTTTTACTTAGAAAAAACACACATTTGGAGAAACAGTGCATGTTTTATTGTTGATCAGTAATATTTTGTGAAAATGCTGGTAAGTTTAAAGAAGAAGTTTAGAGAATGCTACATTTATTTTATTCTGTTTTATTAAAAAAAGTCACATTTGCAGACACATGTTTTAGAGTTGAACTGTTACGTTTTTAAGAAAATACTGGTCATTTAAACTAAGTAGGTTGGAGTCTGCTAAATTTACTTTTAAGTTGTTTTTATGTCGAAAAGTCACACATTTGGAGATACATGTTTTATTGTTGATCACTAACATTTTGTGAAAATGCTGGTCAGTTAAAAGAAGTACCAAAGAGTGTGTTAATTTACTTTAAAGCTGTTTTTATGTATAAAAAAAATAAATAATAAAAAGTCACACCTTTGGAGATATAACTTAAAAAAAATATATATTTAGCATGTGTGAAATGTCTGCTACTTACAGTACAATGTGGGTCATATTTGTTGCCGCTTAACACAAGAAAAGAATCCAAGCGAGGTAATCTTGGGGTGATTACATGATTGCAACGTGGGATCACATGTGAACGCCTTCCGGCCCGTAAACAATTTATGCGAGGACGCGTGGGAGAACAAGTTTGTTGACTCTCTTCAGTCGGCGTGAAATCAAAATAATTTCCCTTGACCTGACGTGGAGTAGCTCAGAGCTGCGGTCTAAAACTAAAGATGCCTGCTCCTCTGGAGCCAACGCGGATTTTCACACTTTATTTATTTTACTGTCTGACTGCTAAGAAGCAAATAAACTGCATGGATCACATTCTTCCAATCTGGCTTTTTTTAGTTCCCATTGGACGTGGAAGTTGAAGACTGGGTGAGATGTGGTGTTTATGATGGAGATCATCAAGCATGAAGCGGCAGCATTCTTCAAGCGCGCTCTAGATATGAGTCACGGTCTTCCCCCGCCTGCACTTTGTAGCCTCGCTGATGCTGCCTCTTCTTTTGTCATATCCATTCAAAGGAAAACATCTTCGCCAGCCGGCCTCACATTGCATGCATTTGATCAGCGCTAAGTCCTTTGTACCTTCGCACACAAACTCCAACCTCCTGCGCCGTTCAAAGGACAAACAAAGAGAGCAGCTATTTGAGGGATGCTCGCGCCATCCAAACAAATAAATCAACAGGACAGATAATGAAGGCCATGCTGTTTTAAAACGGGCCGGTGTCATTCACTGTCATGGCAGGGAGAAATTAGAGCCAATTTTACACTAATCCAGACCAGATTTCTTCTCTTCTGAGGGCCTCGGAGAGCGCCGCTATCTTCCTGTCGCTGCAACTCGGCTACGTTTCTGCCTCGTAACGCCGACCTGTGGGAGCTTCTGCTCCTGAAGGTTGTCACTGATACATGTCCATGTCACACCCACTCAAAATGCCCCAAAAGTGTGTTATGGTTATCAAGCACAGGACACAAAACTACTTTATTCTAAAAGGTACATTTTGGTAGTTGAACCTAATACCAGGCCTCGAATTTCAAGGAGACCACAAAAAAAACGTCATTGTTGGCTTTATTGTAAAATAAAATGTTTGGGTACATTAAAAATTTTTTTATTATTGTAGTTAACTCCTAAAATAAAATAGTGAACATACTAGACAACTTGTCTTTAAGTAGTAAGTAAACAAACACAGACTCCTAATTGGTCTGCTGATGTATACAGTAACATATTGTGTCATTTATCTACCTATTATTTTGTCTACATTATTAGGACAAGTGGTAGAAAATGGATTATTAATCTACTTGTTCATTTACTGTTAATATCTGCTTATTTTCTGTTTCAACGTGTTCTATCTACACTTCTGTTAAAATGTAAAAATCACTTATTCTTCTGTTGTTTGATACTTTATATTAATTTTGGATGATTCCACACATTTAGGTATCAATACGATAACAAGTAGATACTGGATCATACATTGGTCATATACAAAGTCCTCATGTGTCTAGGGACATATTTACTGACTTTATAAAAATAATATACATTTGAAAAAAACAAAAGAAGATGTTGTGATGCCCAAAAATATCTATGTTATCATAGTAGTATCAACTAGATACGTGCCTATACTTGGTATCATTACAGTGGATGTTTGGTGTAGATCCATCAATGGCGTTCGTTTACATTGTGACGCCGGTGAAGCATGTTTAGCTATTCCTCGTCCTGCAGTGATAATGCTACCTCTAAGTAACATACTTTATTTGGGTGTCAGTGGCGGCGGCGATGACCAAGAAGAACGCTGAGTTGGAATATAATTACAACTCTCTGGGGCGGCATAGCTCGGTTGGTAGAGTGGCCGTGCCAGCAACTTGAGGGTTGCAGGTTTGATTCCCGCTTGTGCCATCCTAGTCACTGCCGTTGTGTCCTTGGGCAAGACACTTTACCCACCTGCTCCCAGTGCCACCCACACTGGTTTAAATGTAACTTAGATCTTGGGTGTCACTATGTAAAGCGCTTTGAGTCACTTGAGAAAAGCGCTATATAAATATAATTCACTTCTTTATGTACATATGTATATACATATTTATATAATACTTAAATATTTATATAATATGTAACTACAAGCTCCATTCACAGACAGAGTCCCATTGCTTTTACGAGCGGTCGAGTGAGTAAAAAGCTGAAAAAATAAAAAAATTAAAATAAATTATGTATATATATAATTGTATTTATTTATTTATTTTTATTTTTTTATTTGTGGCTACCATAATTCTTTCGGGGCAGGTCGCCACAAATAAATGAATGTGTGGGAAACCCAGTGTGTATGTATATATATATATATATATATATATATATATATATATATATATATATATATATATATATATATATATATATATATATATATATATATATATATATATATATATATATATATATATATTAGGGCTGGGCAACGATTAAAAATTGTAATCGAAGTTAATCGCACTTTTTCTCTGATTAATCGCGATTAACTGCATTGTATACGCAAAGCCCAATAATGAATTCAAAAGTAGTGTGTAGTGCACCTTTATTGGAATATTCTCCCACATGAACAAATGCGCCAAAACATTTGTTGTGCAAACACAATTCAAATCAGTACTTGTTAAACAGTGGCAGTTTAATAGCATATTTTATGAAAATCAACTCAAAAAATGTAAATACAAACATTTAGGCTTATTTTCACTGCCAGGGTATTTAAGTTATCCTGTTTATTATGGAAAATAAATATAATCTACATACAAATCTCTGAGCCACAATCATAACATCCGAACAGGCAATTTCTGAGGTAACAGCAGGAACATTTTTTTTATCAGGGATCTTATGTTTAAAAAACCTATATTATAGGAAGTGGGCTGTTTTAGGGAATTTTTGATTAAATTATCCGTAGTAGCAATATTAATAATGTTGTGTTTATTATGCATAGTGCACTTAAAATAATTATGACCATATCTAGGAATTGATATGATGGGAATTTTCCGATTGTTTGCTTGGTGCTTTGATAAACTGAACGCATCATATACATGGTACTATATTGTGATGTTATGAGCCAGGGAAAAAAAGAACTACCCTACCCAGCATGCAACAGGAGTGACGAGCATGCGCGGTAGCCCGGTAAAGGTTGTGTGTCGCCGTGACGGCATCTTGTATGTTGTGATATGCACGCTCTGAAAGAATATTTTAAGAACTCAGCCAAAACTCCTCGTCTGCATTATTCATAAATAGACAGACATTCTCTGATGACGCACTGCAATGCGCATCAAACTTTTTGTTTTTAAATATGGTGGTGCAGTACCGACTTCTCGACCAACACATATACTCCGCTGCGTCACAGGCCGCTGGATGAAGCCGGCAAAGTATTCCCATGCTAGCTAGCCGATCTAGCAAGCATGCGTCATTCAGTCCAAAACGGCTCGATCTATCCACATTCAGAATTGTCTGGCGGTCGTAAGTGATCCCGGAGTGACCACGCTGAAAGCCAGCCATGAAATTTGCAGAATTGTCCGGTATTTTTGCCAAATGTTCCATCTTTACCAACAGCCCCTCCACGCCATCTTTATAAGAAAAGGCGTTAACAAAATAAAAGCATGCAAACAACATACGCAAATACACGATAAAATAATTGTCGGCGTTAATAGATTGTTGAGTTAACTCATAATTAACGCATTAATTTGCCCACCCCTAATATATATATATATATAGATATATAGATATATATATATATATATATATATATATATATATATATATATATATATATATATATATATATATATATATATATATACATGTATATTGTTAACAATATTGAAACCATGATTACTTATTGTTAGGTAAAGCAGTGTTGGGGTGTGAACGTAATACCATCATGTCATTTGTAATGTCTAATAAAAAATCTATAGATAAACCTTATCCATATATTTATAGACAAATATTTGTTTTTTGTAATTCTTTAATAACATGAACTTGTCAGCGTTTTGTTACATCATGATGCCTTTATCTCTATTTTTACATTTTGATGGAGACATTTTTTTACTTTTATATTTTTTTAAGTTATGCACATTTTTATGTAGATCTAGATGATGTATCAGGACAGGTACATTAAGAGTTTGATCATAAATTAATTAACTGTACACAATAAAACATTAACAAAATGATGTGTCGCATGAATAATATTTTAAGTGTCCATGAAATGAACACAATTAATGTAAAAAAAAATAACCTGGTGTTTACTTTTTGATATCAAAATAAAACACTAAGCAGTTTGGCTAATGGAGATGAAGTCTAATAAACAAGCTTTGTTCTTCTCCAACGCCTCCTAGTGGTTCAGTACAACAGTTTGGCCAACAAACTTTTGAATTAACAATATTTACGGCCTGCGTTCAATCCAGTATTGATGTTATTTGAACACTGATACAGTTTGCAATTAAATAAAGGAGGACTGAACATCCTAGTAAACAAAGTAAAGACTTTATAAACAAGTTGTGACGTTCACGACACATCGCCTGCTGCAAAACATCAAGGAGTTTTCTCCTTTGCTGTGTACCTTTAGTTTGGGGACAAGTGTCTCCAATATTGTCCACACCTGTTTCCATCTAAACACAGCAGTGTGCTCTTAACAGCACCCCGGGAAGCGAGGGAAAATGACGTTAAACCGTATACTTCGAGGAGAAATCTCTGCAGCAAAGTACATGTAGTTAGTCTGTCATAATTATCAAGCAAAACACAGCTAGTGTACATGCGCCTGACTTCTTGTTGCCCAAAATGCATTAATAAATTATGTTGTTTTCGGTAATGAAAAAATGAAACGGTATTACTAACCTCTGGGAATTAGCGCAAATTACCATTAGACTGTTTACTGTTACATCCCTAGTCCATTAACTAGTAAAATGTCAAGGGCGGTCGCTGCATGTTCTTGCCGGAAATGTTGCTCAATTTTATGGGGCATTACGGCAGGTGCCGTGGTGCCGCGATAAAATTCGAGCGCTGCCTGTTGTGGTTACGTAAGTGTAATATATTCGCAGGTAATTAGAAGTTCCTTAAAAATGTATTTATATTGCAACTCTGTATTGAAAACATGTCAGCAGTATATCATGTCCACCCTGCTGAGAAGTACATGAGGACCAGTTCTTAGAGAAAGGAACTTTTTAAAGTAAAGCTGCGCTTTTTAAAACTTTGCTCATTATGCACAATCCCTGTGTGAGACAAAACACACCTCTTCTGTGTGTCCTAAACATGTGTAAAACCGCTAACAAGAGCCAGTTAAAGGCCTACTGAAATGAGATTTTCTTATTTAAACGGGGATAGCAGGTCCATTCTATGTGTCATACTTGATCATTTCACGATATTGCCATATTTTTGCTGAAAGGGATTTAGTAGAGAACATCCACGATAAAGTTTGCAACTTTCGGTCCTAAGACAAATGCCCTGCCTCTACCGGAAGTCGCAGACGATGATGTCACATGTTTGATGGCTCCTCACATATTCACATTGTTTTTAATGGGAGCTTCCAACAAAAAGTGCTATTCGGACCGAGAAAACGACAATTTCCCCATTAATTTGAGCGAGGATGAAAGATTTGTGTTTGAAGATATTGATAGTGACGGACTAGAAAAAAAAAAAAACGTGATTGCATTGGGACGGATCCCGATGTTTTTAGACACATTTACTAGGTTAATTCTGGGAAATCCCTTATCTTTCTATTGTGTTGCTAGTGTTTTAGTGAGTTTAATATTACCTGATAGACGGAGCGATTTCTCCACGGGTGTTTTGACGCGCAGTGTCTCAGGGGAGTCGACGGCAGCTATGGACGGCACAAGCTCAGCTTTTCTCCGGTAAGAACTGACTTTTTAACCACAATTTTCTCACCGAAACCTGCTGGTTGACATTTGGTAGGGATCCATGTTGGCTTGACCACGCTCTGATCCATAGGAAAGTTTCACCTCCTGGAATTTTAAACAAGGAATCACCGTGTGTTTGTGTGGCTAAAAGCTAAAGCTTCCCAACTCCATCTTTCTACTGTGACTTCTCCAATATTAATTGAACAAATTGCAAAAGATTCAGCAACACAGATGTCAAATATACTGTATAATTATGCCGTTAAAGCAGACGACTTTTAGCTGTGTGTGTGTGCAGCGCTCATACTTCCTAAAAGCCCGTGACGTCTTGCGTACACGTCATCATTACACGACGTTTTGAAGACGAAATTCCCGGGAAATGTAAAATTGTAATTTAGTAAACTAAAAAGGCCGTATTGGCATGTGTTGCAACGTTAATATTTCATCATTGATATATAAACTATCAGACTGCGTGGTGGGTAGTAGTGGGTTTCAGTAGGCCTTTAACAATAAAGGTAATAGGGATAAAGCCCTCTAAGAAACCTCCACCAAGGTTTGACATCAATGCTGTATGTCATGTAGTAACAGGCTCATTCACAACATGTAATGCAGTATTTTGCTCATTCATCCATCCATCCATTTTTCTACCGCTTGTCCCCTTTTGGGTCGCGGGGGGTGCTGGAGCCTATCTCAGCTGCATTCGAGCGGAAGGCGGGGTACACCCTGGACAAGTTACCCACTCATCGCAGGGCCAACACAGATAGACAGACAATATTCACTCTCACATTCACACACTAGGGACCATTTAGTGTTGCCAATCAACCTATCCCCAGGTGCATGTCTGGTTGAAGTGCAGGTGCATGTCTTTGGCGAAGGGAGGAATCCGGAGTACCCGGAGGGAACCCACGCAGTCACAAGGAGAACATGCAAACTCCACACAGAAAGATCCCGAGCCCGGGATTGTACTCAGGGCTACTCGGGACTTTCGTATTGTGAGGCACATGCAGTAACCCCTCTCCACTGTGCCTCCTATTTTTAATTTTTTTTTGCTCATTTTAAGCAGTAAAAATAATACCTTTTCTGGGCGCAGTGATGTCATGGAGCGCATAGCAACGAACGCCAAGTCTGCATTTTCTGTGTTTGCTGACACCAATGGCAGAGCGTTATCATTTAGCACTATTGCGAAACAATCCTCACTTCTCAGATAAAACATACTTCTGAGCGATGCTGCAGCGGTCCGATGCAACATTCCACTTGTGGAGAGTCAAGTTGGTATTGTGACAAATTTCGAAAGTTGACCAACTTCTCGGCTTGGTGCCACCACCTTTTGCTGTACATGTGAGATGCACGATCTATAATCCAGCATTCACTTTGACCAACTCAAGGGCGACGCAGCACAGGCTCCTTCTTCGTCTTTATTGAATTGCGAGTCACAACCGATGTTATTAGCAGCCGAAGCTACGTTTACATGCACTTAATTATTCTGATTCCTCAAATAGTTAGCTATTTTGTATTTTCACACCTACATGTGAAGTCCCAGTGTCCATGGGCACTCTCTAATGCAGGGGTCCACAAACTTTTTGACCCGGGAACCGTATTGGGTTAAAAAAAATGTGGCCAGGGGCCGGGCTGTATACAGTCGCGATCAAAAGTTTACATACACTTGTAAAGAACATCATGTCATGGCTGTCTTGAGTTTCTAATAATTTCTTATTTTTTGTGATAGAGTGATTGGAGCACATACTTGTCACACAAGACATTCATGAAGTCTGCTTCTTTTAAGAATTTATTATAGGTCTACTGAAAATGTGAGCAAATCCACTGGGTCAGAAGTATACATAGAGTGGGGCAAAAAAGTATTTAGTCAGCCACCGATTGTGCAAGTTCTCCCACTTAAAATGATGACAGAGGGCTGTAATTTTTATCATAGGTACACATCAACTGTGAGAGACAGAATGTGAAATAAAAATCCAGGAATTCACATTGTAGGAATTTGAAATAATTTATTTGTAAATTATGGTGGAGAATAAGTATTTGGTCAACCATTCAAAGCTCTCACTGATGGAAGGAAGTTTTGGCTCAAAATCTCACGATGCATGGCCCCGTTCATTCTTTCCTTAACACGGATCAATCCTCCTGTCCCCTTAGCAGAAAAACAGCCCCAAAGCATGATGTTTCCACCTCCATGCTTCACAGTAGGTTTGGTGTTCTTGGGAATCAAATCAGTATTCTTCTTCCTCCAAACACGACGAGTTGAGATTATACCAAAAAGTTCTATTTTGGTTTCATCTGACCACATGACATTCTCCCAATCCTCTGTTGTATCATCCATGTATCCATTTATATATATATATATATATATATATATATATATATATACATACTTATTTTCCACCATAATTTACAAATAAATTCTTTAAAATTCTTACAATGGGAGTTCCTGGATTTTTTTTTCACATTCTGTCTCTCACAGTTGAAGTTTACCTATGATGAAAATTAAAGACCTCTGTCATCATTTTAAGTGGGAGAACTTGCACAACCGGAGGCTGACTAAATACTTTTTTGCCCCACTGTACAGCAATGTTAATATTTGCTTACATGTCCCTGGGCAAGTTTCACTGCAATAAGGCGCTTTTGGTAGCCATCCACAAGCTTCTGCTTCAATTTTGACCAGAAAATTGCTGCAGTTCAGCTAAGTGCGTTGCTTTTCTGACATGGACTTGTTTATTCAGCATTGTCCTTAGGTTTAAGTCAGGACTTTGAGAAGGCCTTTTTAAAACCTTCATTCTAGCCTGATTTAGCCATTCCTTACCACGTTTGAGGTGTGTTTGGGGTCATTGTCCTGTTGGAACACCCAACTGCGCCCAAGACCCAACCTTCGGGTTGATGATTTTAGCTTGTCCTGAAGAATTTGGTGGTAATCTTCCTTTTTAAAGCACCAGTTCCATTGGCAGCAAAACAGGCCCAGAGCACAATACTACCACCACCATGCTTGACGGTAGGAAGGATGTTCCTGGGATTAAAGGCCTCACCTTTTCTCCTCCAAACATATTGCTGGGTATTGTGGCCAAATAGCTAAATTTTTGTTTCATCTGACCACAGAACTTTCTCCCAGAAGGTCTTATCTTTGTCCATGTGATGTCAAATGAAACAAAAATTTACTTCAGTATAACATTGAAAAAACCTTCTTATACGACATTTCTGACCACAAAACTGCATTTGTATCCAAATATTGGGGTATTTTTTAAATTCTGCATGTGATTAATCGGATTTAAAACATAATCACTTGACAGCCCTGATATATCTATATACTGTATATAATTCCCAACTTTCTGCTATAAAATGACAAATGTAATGTATTAGAAAAATGACAATAATTAAGCATTTAGATCATAAACAGCCATGTCTCTGTGCTATGCTAACGCATAAAAATATTTCAAACATGAGTGAGCAGTGCTGTTTGTTTAAAGCCCCTTTTATTTTTACTTAGTAGTGATGTTAGCATGTTAGCATTGTGTCAGAGAAAAAGCATGTCTGCACAAACAAAACTGTAAATGTATCTTAAAAACACTAAAATATGTATTTGTGGGCTTTTTATTTACCTTTTGTTTATTTGTTCTTTCACTGCTGTCCCTGACTACTATCAACCTGTTTTTCTCTCAGGTGTTTCTCCTTTGTCTTCTTCCACACTTCCTCTTCCTGTCCTTCACTTCCTGCCTCAGGTCAGTCTTGAGCGTTGTTGTTGTTGTTTTTTCCCCTTTTTTCCCCCTTTAAACCTTCGGTGTCCAAAGTGTGGGCCAGGGGCCATTTGTGACCCGCTGCTTGTTTTTAATTGGCCTGCGACACATTTCAAAGAAAAAGGAAAACATCCATTAGAACAGGGGTCGGCAACCCAAAATGTTGAAAGAGCCATGTTGGACCAAAAATACAAAAACAAATTTGTCTGGAGCCGCAAAAAATTAAAAGCCATATTACATACAGATAGTGTGTCATGAGATAGAAATTGAATTATGAGGACTTAAAGGGAACTAAATGAGCTCAAATAAAGCTACAAATGAGGCATAATGATGCAATATGTACATACAGCTAGCCTAAATAGCATGTTAGCATCGATTAGCTTGCCAGTGACCAAATATGTCTGATTAGCACATTCCACATAAGTCAATAACATCAACAAAACTCACCTTTGTGCATTCATGCACAACTTTATAAGTTTGGTGGACAAAATGAGACGGAAAAAGAAGTGGCATAAATCACGTCTGAGAAAGTCGGAGAAAGGTATGCATGTAAACAAACTAGGGTGAGTTCAAGGACCGCCAAAATTAGTAGGACAAAATGGCGCTCGCCAAATACTCGAATCAGTGAAGCATGTTTATTATAATCAGTGTACTTTATAGCAATTAGGGAGGTTTGTGTGTAATGTTTGTCCTCCTACAGAAACCAAATTAAAACAAAAAATATGTTTTTTTCCCCTCATCATTTCCGTTTTTCATATATTTCTGAAAAAATTCCAGAGAGCAACTAGGGCGGCGCTAAAGAGCCGCATGTGGCTCCGGAGCCGCAGGTTGCCGACCCCTGCATTAGACCATTACATTAAAAAGAAACTACAATTTTACATTTTGGGAGAAATTGTGTGTGAGTGAAAAAGTGTGTAAGCAAAAATTAGATGCTAATGTTAGCATGTAACAGTTGTGAAATGTGTCAAGTATTGAGTCATATATGATTATGTAGGGTACACATGTAAAATTGGCTAAAAGTGAAGTGAAGTATATTTATATAGCACCTTTCTCTAGGGACTCATAGTGAAACCCATTATCTACATTTAAGTGTCTTGCCCAAGGACACGACAGAAGTGGCTAGGATGGCGGAAGCCGGGATTGAACCAAGAACCCCGGAGTTTTAGGCACAACCGCTCTACCAACAGAGCCACAACGCCTGACGAAAAAGTTAGCATGTTAACAATTACCTTGTATCAAGGACAAATTTATATGACTCTAAGACAGGGGTTACCAACCTTTTTGAAAGCAAGAGCTATTCTTGGGTACTGATTAATGCGAAGGGCTACCAGTTTGATACACACTTGAATAAATTGTATTTCTTTCTGTCATTCCGTCGTACATTTTTTTTCCTTTTACGGAAGGTTTTTTGTAGAGAATAAAGGATGAAAAAAAACACTTAATTGAAAGGTTTAAAAGAGGAGAAAACACGAAAAAAATTTAAATTAAATTTTGAAACAGTTTATCTTCAATTTCGACTCTTTAAAATTAAAAATTCTACCGAAAAAAAGAAAAGAGACTAGCTAATTTGAATCTTTTTGAAAAAATAAAAAAAATAATTTATGGAACATCACTAGTAATATTTCCTGATTAATATTAATTTTAGAATTTTGATAGGTTTTAAATAGGTTAAAATCCAATCTGCACTTTGTTAGAATATATAACAAATTGGACCAAGCTATATTTCTAACAAAGACAAATCATTATTTCTTCGAGATTTTCCACAACAAAAATAATAAAAGAAATTCAAAAGGCTTTGAAATAAGATTTAAATTTGATTCTACAGATTTTCTACATTTGCCAGAATATTTTTTTTGAATTTAATCATAAGTTTGAAGAAATATTTCACAAATATTCTTCGTCAAAAAAACTGAAGCTAAAATGAAGAATTAAATCAAAATGTATTTATTATTCTTTACAATAAAAAAAATACATATTTACTTGAACATTGATTTAAATTGTCAGGAAAGAAGAGTAAGGAATTTAAAAGGTAAAAAGGTATATGTTTTTAAAAATCCTAAAATCATTTTTAAGGTTGTACTTTTTCTCTAAAATTGTCTTTCTGAAAGTTATAGGAAGCAAAGTAAAAATATAAATGTATTTATTTAAACAAGTGAAGACCAAGTTTTTAAAATATTTTCTTGGATTTTCAGATTCTATTTGAGTTTTGTCTCCCTTAGAATTAAAAATGTCGAGCAAAGCGATACCAGTTTGCTGGTAAATAAAAAAAATAAAAAAATAGAGGCAGCTCACTGGTAAGTGCTGCTATTTGAGCTATTTTTGGAACAGGCCAGCGGGCGACTCATCTGGTCCTTACGGGCTACGTGGTGCCCGCGGGCACCGCGTTGGTGACCCATGCTCTAAGGTGTTTGGCTGCAAAGTAGGCTAAACATGTTAGCATGCCAGTATGCTAAAATGCTAAGGTAAGCATGCTAGTGCTAGTTAACATGTGACAATTACCAAGTCATAATACTCTGCGCTGTTAGGGTTAACAATTCGATGAAAAAAAAGTTAGCATGCTAATTTTAGCATGCTAACAGTTAACATGTGACTCGTACCAAGTTATACAAGTCTGAGGTGTTCAGCTGCAAAATTGGCAAAAAAGATTTTTTAAATCTAGCACACTAAAATCAGCATGCTTGCATACTAACGTTAATATGCTAACAGTTTGCAGCTGCCAAGTACCAAGTTTTATGTGTCTGGGGCGTTTGGCTGCAAAATTGGCTAAAAAGTTAGCAAATGCTGTCTGAGGCTTAGCCAATCAGTGGCTACCATCTAATGGTTTTGGTCTTGCCTTGTGTATTTTTACTTCATATGGTCATTTTTAAGCGTGAAAATGTTTCATGTGGGACAATATTACGATGCTGTGTTAGAGATAACACAAAGCTAAGCTATGGACATTGTTTTGGTTTTACTGTACTTTATGGACAAAATGCAATCAATGTGGCCTGCACATCCTTCAATTGTATTGATGTGGCCCTCGCTGAACAAGTTTGGACACCCCTGCTCAGTGTGGCATTTTTATATAAGAATAATGCAGTAACATACACTATATTGCCAAAAGTATTTGGCCACCTATCCAAATGATATGAATCAGGTGTCCTAATCAGTTGGCCCGGCCACAGGTGTTTAAAATCAAGCACTTAGGCTTGGAGACTGTTTCTCCAAACATTTGTGAGAGAATGGGCCGCTCTCAGTGTATTCCAGCGTGGAACTGTCATAGGATGCCACCTGTGCGACAAATCCATTCGTGAAATTTCCTCGCTCCGATATATCCCAAAGTCAACGGTCAGCTCTATTATAAAACAAGGGAAGAGTTTGGGAACAACAGCAACTCAGCCACCAAGGTATAGGCCGCGTAAACTGACAGAGAGGGGTCAGCGGATGCTGAAGCACATAGTGCAAAGACTTTCTGCACAGTTAGTTGCTACAGAGCTCCAAACTTCATGTGACCTCCCAATCAGCCCACGTACAGTACGCAGAGAGCTTCATGGAATGGGTTTCCATGGCCACGCAGCTGCATCTAAGGCATACATCACCAAGTCCAATGCAAAGCGTGGGATGCAGTGGTGTAAAGCACGTCGTCACTGACCTCTACAGCAGTGGAGACGCCTTCTCTGGACTGATGAATCACACTTTTCTATTTGACAATCTGATGGACCAGTCTGGCTTTAGAGGTTGCCAGGGGAATGATACATTCTGGACTGCATTGTGCCGAGTGTGAAGTTTGGTGGAGGAATTATGGTGTGGGGTTGGTTTTTCAGGAGTTGGGCTTTGCCCCTTAGTTCCAGTGAAAAGGATTCTGAATCCTCCAGGATACCAACACATTTTGGACAATTCCATGCTCCCAACCTTGTGGGAACAGTTTGGATGAAAGATTCGTGTTGGAGGATATCGGTAGCGACGGACTAGGAAAAAAAAAAAAAAAAAACGCGATTGCATTGGGACGGATTCAGATGTTTTTAGACACATTTATTAGGATATATCTGGGAAATCCCTTATCTTTCTATTGTGTTGCTAGGGTTTTAGTGAGTTTAACAGTACCTGATAGTCAGAAGTGTGTGTCCACGGGTGTGTTGATGCGCAGTGTCTCAGGTAAGTCGACGGCAGCTACGGACGGCACAAGCTCAGTTTATCTCCGGTAAGAAGCGACTTTTTAACCACAATTTTCTCACCGAAAACTGCTGGTTGACATTTGGTTGGGATCCATGTTCGCTGTGATCCATAGTAAAGTTTCACCTCTGGGAATTTTAAACAAGGAATCACCGTGTGTTTGTGTGGCTAAAGGTTAAAGCTTCCCAACTCCATCGTTCTACTGTGACTTCTCCAATATTAATTGAACCAATTGCAAAAGATTCAGCAACACAGATGTCCAAAATACTGTGTAATTATGCGGTTAAAGCAAACCACTTATAGCTGTGTGTGTGTGCAGCGCTCATATTCCATAACAGCCCGTGACGTCAAGCGTACACATCATCATTACGCGACGTTTTCAAGAAGAAACTCCCGGGAAATTTAAAATTGCAATTTAGTAAACTAAAAAGGCTGTATTGGCATGTGTTGCAATGTTAATATTTCATCATTGATATATAAACTATCAGACTGTGTGGTCGGTAGTAGTGGGTTTCAGTACGCCTTTTATTGTACTAAAAAAACAGCATCCAAAAAATAAACATTCGGTTGGGATCCATGTTCGCTGTGATCCATAGTAAAGTTTCACCTCCGGGAATTTTAAACAAGGAATCACCGTGTGTTTGTGTGGCTAATGGCTAAAGCTTCCCAACTCCATCATTCTACTTTGACTTTTCCAATATTAATTGAACAAATTGCAAAAGATTCAGCAACACAGATCTCCAAAATACTGAGTAATTATGCGGTTAAAGCAGACCACTTTTAGCTGTGTGTGTGTGCAGCGCTCATATTTCCGAACTGGCCGTGACGTTTTTTGTTTTTTTTGATTGATTGATACTTTTATTAGTAGATTGCACAGTACAGTACATATTCCGTACAATTGACCACTAAATGGTAACACCCGAATAAGTTTTTCAACTTGTTTAAGTCAGGGTCCACGTTAATCAATTCATGGTAAAGCGTACACGTGGCGTTATCAAGAAGAAACTCCCGTGAAATTTTAAATTGCAATTTAGTAAACTAAAAAGGCCGTATTGGCATGTGTTGCAATGTTAATATTTCATCATTGATATATAAACTATCAGACTGCGTGGTCTGTAGTAGTGGGTTTCAGTAGGCCTTTAAAAGTCCTTTTTGAACCAAGAGCGAAACGCTGTGATCCCGTTCATGTGTTTGTGATTGTCCTTTATTGTCTTCACCATGGGAACATTCTTCATGCCTGCTGCATTAAGGATGTCATATAAATGTGAAATTACAGCCGGGCTATTGATCTTGCCCTCTTATTGTGACATATCCGCCCTGCTCGTTCTTTACTGCCTCCATCAATAAGCACATATGAGGTCATACTTGTGGTCTTCTTTTAGCAGTTGCAAACCCTCTTTGTACTTCAAAAAATTACAATGGTCTTTTTAGCCGTATTTTCTTCTAACGCCTACAATCTAATGTGCATTTGTGATATGAAAGAACATGTTTGTGTGTAGAGTGTGTGGTCTTCGAATGCAGCAATGTATTGTCATTGTCATGAAAGTATCCCTAAATGATTACAAAGCTCTATAAAGTATGAAGTTTAACATACAGTGGTGGTCAAAAGTGTACGTACACTTTTAAAGAACATAATGACATGGCTGTCTTGAGTTTCCAATCATTTCTACAACTTTTATTTTTTTTTGTGATAGAGTGATTGGAGCACACACTTGTTGGTCACAAAAACACTCATGAAGTTTGCTTCTTTTATGAATTTATTATGGGTCTACTGAAAATGTGAGCAAATCTGCTGGGTCAAAAGTATACATACAGCAATGTTAATATTTGCTCACATGTCCCTTGGCAAGTTTCACTGCAATAAGACACTTTTGGTAGCCATCCAAAAGCTTCTGCTTGAATTTTTGACCACTCCTCTTGACAAAATTGGTGCAGTTTTGCTAAATTTGTTGGACTTGTTTCTTCAGCATTGTCCACACGTTTAAGTCATGACTATGGGAAGTCCATTCTAAAACCTTCATTCTAGCCGGATTTAGCCATTCCTTTACCACTTTTGACGTGTGTTTGGGGTCATTGTCCTGTTGGAACACCCAACTGGGCCCAAGAATCAATCTCCGGGCTGATGATTTTAGCTTGTCCTGAAGAATTTGGAGGTAATCCTCCTATTTCATTGTCCCATTTACTCTCTGTAAAGCACCAAAACAGGCCCAGGGCATAATACTACCACCACCATGCTTGACTGTAGGTATGGTGATCCTGGAATTGTAGGCCTCACCTTTTCTCCTCTAAACATATTGCTGGGTATTGTGGCCAAACAGCTCCATTTTTGTTTCATCTGACATCACATAGACAACGATAAAACCTTCTGGAGGAAAGTTCTGTGGTCAGATGAAACAAAAATTTAGCTATTTGGCCACAATACCCAGCAATATGTTTGG
This sequence comes from Nerophis ophidion, assembly GCF_033978795.1. NCBI lineage: Eukaryota > Metazoa > Chordata > Actinopteri > Syngnathiformes > Syngnathidae > Nerophis > Nerophis ophidion. The sequence goes on along the minus strand of NC_084612.1, from coordinate 54,453,715 downwards.
AGGAGAAAAGGTAAGGCCTGTAATTCCAGGATCACCACACCTACAGTCAAGCATGGTAGTGGTGGTATCATGCTCCGGGCCTGTTTTGCTGCCAATGGAACTTGTGCTTTAAATGGGACAATCATCAGCCTGGAGGTTGGGTCTTGGGCGCAGTTGGGTCTTCCAACAGGGCAATGACCCCAAACACACGTCAAAAGTGGTGAAGGAATGGCTAAATCAGGCTAAAATGAAGGTTTTAGAATGGCCTTCCCAAAGTCTTGACTTAAACGTGTGGACAATGCTGAAGAAATAAGTCCATGTCAGAAAAGCAACACATTTAGCTGAACTGGTAGCAATATTGTGGTCAAAAATTCAAGCAGAAGCTTGTGGATGGCTACCAAAAGCGCCTTATTGCAGTGCAACTTGCCAAGGGACATGTAAGCAAATATTAACATTGCTGTATGTATACTTTTGACCCAGCAGATTTGCTCACATTTTCAGTAGACCCATAATAAATTCATAAAAGAAGCAAACATCATGAATGTTTTTTGTGACCAACAAGTATGTGCTCCAATCACTCTATCACAAAAAAATAAAAGTTGTAGAAATGATTGGAAACTCAAGAAAGCCATGACACGATGTTCTTTACAAATGTCCAGGACTGTATATGGCTGATAGTGTGCACATTCTTGTCGTTGACTCAAAAAGAATGCGTGTGTTTTCGGCTCATGTCGCACATGACAAACCACAGCTCAACAAGTACAGTAAAAGAAAAAGTCAAATGAAAGCAAACTATAATGCAGCATTCATGGAAATTTAGTCATCTGCTGGTTTTTCCCCTGTTGGGTTTCGCTTCCTTATATTGCCGTCCGCAGCGTACAGATGAATATATCGATAACTTTCGTGCAAAATGTCAAGTTAATGAATCATATTTATGGTTTTCATGCAGAGGCCTGCATGTATATTTTTTTAATTAGCAGCAAATCATGTGAAATGATTTGAAGAGTGGCCAAAGAGAATAATTTTAATAATAGTAAAATATAGTAATATTGTAATCCTAAAATTTTACAATGCAAATCTAAAATAATATTTTATATCATATAGTACCTACAATACACAAATATATGTTGTTGTTTTTTTATTCTGGACAGCATTTTTCAGTAAGTGTCAAGCGTATCATAGTTGTCATATATGGCAGTGGTTCTCAACCTTTTTTCAATGATGTACCCCCTGTGAACATTTTTTTAATTCAAGTACTCCCTAATCAGAGCAAAGCATTTTTGACAAAGAGATAAAAAAGTAAAATACAGCACTATGTCATCAGTTTCTGATTTATTAAATTGTATAACAGTGCAAAATGTTGCTCATTTGTAGTGGTCTTTCTTGAACTATTTGGAAAAAATGATAGAAAAATAACTAAAAAGTGATTCAATTATAAATAAAGATTTCTACACATAGAAGTAATCATCAACTTAAAGTGCCCTCTTTGGGGATTGTAATAAAGATCCATCTGGATTCATTAACTTAATTCTAAACATTTATTCACAAAAAAAGAAATCTTTAACATCAATATTTATGGAACATGTCCACAAAAAAATCTAGCTGTCAACACTGAATATTGCATTGTTGCATTTCTTTTCACAGTTTATGAACTCAAGTTCATATTTTGTTGAAGTATTATTCAATAAATATATTTATAAAGGATTTTTGAATTGTTGCTATTTTTAGAATATTTTTGAAAAATCTCACGTACCTCTTGGCATACCTTCAAGTACACCCAGGGGTACGTGTACCCCCATTTGAGAACCACTGATATATGGAATATTAAAATGGAATTTCTCAAATTGTGCCTAACATTACAGGGGTGTACAAGTTGTAATAATACATTTATATCAATATAAATGTATATAGCCACACAATTGGTTATTATGCTTTTTTTTTTGTACAAATTGATGGATAAACTACTTTGAAATCATCAGATATTTTATTATGTGGATTTATTTCCCCCCCAAAAAATGTCCGTAATATATGATAATAAATACAATTTTGCATTAACAGGTAATATTAAAAAAATATACAATTGCATGCAGTACATGGATTTTTCTGTTACATGCAAATTTTATTGACACAAATAAATCCGCGGGCCACATAAAGACAATTTATCCAATTTATTTATGCAACACTTTTCATGCATGGACTAATTACAACAAAAAGTGATTTACACAGATAAAAAAAAAAGAAGAAGAGAAGAAAACCCGCACACACACAACAATATCGCCAAAACGCTTTAAGGCGTGGACGAAATTAACACTTTTAAAACATTTAAACATATTTTAAAAAATATATGTAGAATTAAAATATAGATAATACGTGAAAAAAAATTGTGAAAATCCGAGCAGCAATAAATACAATAGAAAATAATAGAATAAAAAATAGGAAACTAAGAAAAGTTAATAATGTTTAGGAAAAGTTTGATTACAAACGTGTGAATTTAATCTATTTTTAAATATCAATGCTCTCTGCAGTCCTGTGGCTCTCTTGCAGGTTGTTCTAAAAGTTTGGTGTCAGAGGACCTCAGGATCCACAAGGGTCCATTTGGTGAAAGCAGCTCAGATAGATAAAAAGATAATAAAATCTTGTAACTTTTAAATCTACCATGAATTGATTAACGTGGACCCCGACTTAAACAACTTGAAAAACTTATTGGGGTGTTACCATTTAGTGGTCAATTGTACGGAATATGTACTGTAGTGTGCAATCTATTGATAAAAGTCTCAATCACTCAATCAAAAGCGACCACTTTAACCAATATGTCATGATTGTAGAACTATTGAGAGCATTTCAATATTCTAGATGGCAGGAAATAAAAGCCTGCATTAGCACCTTCGTGTTGGCCTGAAAGAGAACTCGGGCCATGTTTTCAAGATGCTAAAAAAAAAGTTGTAATATTTTTTTATATGTGGAATAAAACTCAGCTCAGTCAATAATCACACCCGGATTTTTTAATGTATAGTGTTGTTAAAATCTTGTAATTTTAGTAAAAGTTTATTTTTTTTTGGCTTTCAGGACAAATTGAGTTGTAGGAAATTCACTATTGTCCATGACTTGATGTCTAAAATGCAGGTAAAATAGGTAGCTTTTGGTCCTGTGTCATCAGGAGACACAGAAATGTGTGTCATCAGGAGACACAGCAATGTGTGTCTTCAGGAGACCCAACAATGTGTGTCATCAGGAGACACAGCAATGTGTGTCATCAGGAGACACAGCAATGTGTGTCATCAGGAGACACAACAATGTGTACCATAAGGAGACATTGCTGTGTCTCCTTATGATACACATTGCTGTGCATCATAATGTTTGTCATTAAGAGACGCAACAACGTGTATCAACAGGAGACACAGCAAAGTGTATCATCAGGAGAAACAGCAATGTGTAACATCAGGAGACACAACAAGTGTGTGTCATAAGGAGACACAACAATGTGTCTCATCAGGAGACACAGCAATTTGTGTCATCAGGAGAAACAGCAATGTGTGTCATCAGGAGAAACAGCAATGTGTGTCATCAGGAGACACAGCAATGTGTGTCATCAGGAGACACAGCATTGTGTGTCATCAAGGGACACATCAATGTGTGTCATCAGGAGACACAGCAATGTGTGTCATCAGGAGACACAACAGTGTGTATCATGAGGAGACAGCAATGTGTATCACCAGGAGACAGGGCGATGTGTATCATCAGGAGACACAACAATGTGTATCATCAGGAGACACAGCAATGTTTATCATCAGGAGACAGCAATATGTATCATTAGTAGACACAACAATGTGTATCATCAGGAAACACAGCAATGTGTGTCATCAGGAGACTCAACAATGTGTGTCATCAGCAACCACAGCAATGTGTGTCATCAGGAGACAACAATGTGTATCATCAGGAGACACAGCAATGTTTATCTTCAGGAGACAGCAATATGTATCATTAGTAGACACAACAACATTTATCATCAGGAAACACAGCAATGTGTGTCATCAGGAGACACAACAATGTGTATCATCAGGAGACAGCAATGTGTATCACCAGGAGACAGGGCAATGTGTATCATTGGGATACACCGCAATGTGTGTCATCAGGATACACCGCAATGTCACTGTGGAAGGCAGCAGATTTAAAAGAATGGGACCTAAAATTGATCTTTGGGGAACCCCAGGCCTTATTTCATGTGTTCCTGAGGAACATGCATCTATACTTGCATTAAAACAGAGAACGGGAGCAGTTGAAAACAGTGTCAAAAAGGTGTCTAAGTCTCTTTAATAAAATCTACTCTACTGAACCAACACTGTGAGACTGTTATGATCTAAATTCAACCTGATGTCGCAAAAAAATATTTAAAAGTGCCTTAAAAGAACATATTTTGTTCCATTTTTAGTTGATGTTCAAAATGTTGTTAATAATTTAAGAAATATTTTTCTAGATCTTAATCCCCAAATGTATTTTTTGAAAATGTGTGTGACAAGTGTTTATATTTTTAAAATTTAATATCATATAATAGAGTGAAATAATTATGAACACATTTCTGTTCTGTTTGGTTGGCATCAGTAATCCAAAATGTGCAAAGTACTAAATGAGACAAACTACGAAAATAATTAAATACTCACTTACTGTACTATGTCTTCTCTCACTGGGGTGTTTATATCTTCCCGTTCACATGAAGAATTAATCCTAATCCTCAAACAGGATTATTTTTTTATGTGAATAATATACATATTTTTGTCATTTGAAAAAAAAAGAAGCATTTAAGAAAGTGTGAACTAAATAATAAATTGTCATGACAACGCTCTGAAAGTCTGTCCCGCTTTTTCCCCACAGTGGACGGCGAGCATGTAGGCTCACTGGGGTCCGAGGGAGAGGACGAAGTGGGCCTCTGGGGCCTGGACTCCCAGGAGTACCAGGAGAGCCTGGGCAAGACCAGCCAGACTCCCAGCGAGGGCACTGAGGAGCCCGACAGCCCCGCCCTCTCCGTGCGGACGCCTGGCCTCAGTCCGGGCATCGGCGGCAGGAAATTCTGGGCTCAGGTGGAGCAGGAAGTGGAGGCCACAGACGATGGCGGTGGTGTGGCCTCTGGCGGCGACAGGGAGGAGGAGCAGGGATCAGTGAGGATGCACTGTAAGTTGACAATAAATCACTGGAAGTTGACAATAAATCTAACTGGTATGGAGGCCAGGAACCGCACATGTGGGCGCTTGTACGTAAAATAGTGCTGCGTCGCAGACTCTCACACATAAATACCACACTGGACTTTTTATGAGAAACAAGAATAGTGGTAGGTACAATGGCTCTAGATGCCTTTTTGCCTCATTCCTGTAAGAATCCTGCGTGCGACTGAAGCATCGGGGAACGGGGTTTGGTCATTTATCCAGGACTAGTTACAGTGAGCTCAAACAACCAGCAGGTGAACACATCGGACTGTATCATCTCTTTCACTTTTGGTCGCCTAAACCAGTGGTCCCCAACCTTTTTGAAGCTGCGGACCGGTCAACGCTTGTTAATTTGTCATATTGAAACCTACGGGTTAGGAATGGGATGGCACTTCAAGTTCATATGCGAGTCAAGGGAGGTTTTTTGGGTTGGTGCACTAATTGTAAGTGTATCTTGTGTTTTTTTATGTTGATTTAATAAAAAAATAAAAAAAAAACATAAAAACATTTTTAAATAAAAAAATGATTAAAAATTAAGAAAAAATTATTAGGCGGACCGGTACCAATACAGCCGCGGCACGATTGGGAAGGGGGGACGGGGGGCGGGGGGGGGCATTTTGCTGCTTCTATCGACACATGTACGAGATTGCAAAGCATACTGGGTGATACAGGTTACACTGAAGGTTGTGATATAAACATCTTAAAGGGGAACATTATCACCAGACCTATGTAAGTGTCAATATATACCTTGATGGTGCAGAAAAAAGACCATCTATTTTTTAACCGATTTCCGAACTCTAAATGGGTGAATTTTGGCGAATTAAACGCCTTTCTGTTTATCGCGCTGGAAGCGATGACGTCAGAATGTGACGTCGCCGAGGTAACACACCCACCATTTTCATTTTCAACACATTACAAACACCGGGTCTCAGCTCTATGTTATTTTCCGTTTTTTTGACTATTTTTTGGAACCTTGGAGACATCAATCCTTGACGGTGTGTTGTCGGAGAGTGTAACAACACTAACAGGGAGGGATTCAAGTTGCACCACTGGCCCGAAGATGCGAAAGTGTCTGCCGCCAGACTCCCATTGAATGTGCCAGAGTGTCTCCACATTTTACCGGCGATGCTAAGACAGACATGGCTAGCGGTGTATAATTTAGTCAGGAATAGTCATGGGTGCAAAGGATTCTGGGTATTTTGTTGTGTTACAGTGGGGATGTTCCCCCGAAATGTGTTTGTCATTCTTGTTTAGTGTGGGTTCACAGTGTGGCGCATATTAGTAAGAGTGTTAAAGTTGTTTATATCACAACCTTCAGTGTAACCTGTATCACCCAGTATGCCTTGCAATCTCGTACGTGTGTCTGCGGAAGCCACATACAGCATGTTGCCAGACTGGCAAGCAGTCTGTACATGTTGTAGAAGGTGTCAAAGGCAATGGCTTCATAGCACGCCCTTATTATTGTTATCTGGGCGACCACCAGCAGATATTTGCGAGAATGGTTGCGGCTCCCATTGTCTTTTTTATTTTGTGAAACGGGTGAAAATGGCTCTTTGGGTGGTAAAGGTTGCCGACCCCTGATATATATATACAGTTTCTATATATAACCGACCTATTGAACATTATGCCTTCATCTGGCCTGCCAAACGTCACCCAAATAGGCTTGGTGAAACCATCAAAACTGGTGTTGTTCATGTATGCAGTACTCCCGCCACCCCACAGGGGGCAACATTGATGCATATGTGTCACAGTGAAACAGCACTGGGGTGAGTAGAAGAAAACTACTTATTCATCCATCCATCCATCCATCCATTTTCTACCGCTTATTCCCTTTTGGGATCGCGGGGGGCGCTGGCGCCTATCTCAGCTACAATCGGGCGGAAGGCAGGGTACACCCTGGACAAGTCGCCACCTCATCACAGGGCCAACACAGATAAACAGACAACATTCACACTCACATTCACACACTAGAGACCATTTAGTGTTGCCAATCAACCTATCCCCAGGTGCATGTCTTTGGAGGTGGGAGGAAGCCGGAATACCCGAAGGGAACCCACGCGTTCACGGGAAGGACATGCAAACTCCACACAGAAAGTTCCCGAGCCCGGAAAAAAATCCCAAAATAAATTGCAAAACTCGGACATTTGACAATGATTGGACAACAAAGTAAGAATGTTGTGCTCAAGTCATTGTTTCCTGGCAGACCTTTTAAGCGACGGACACATTGACCCAGACAAGCAGCAACAATGGTAAAAATCCCAGCGTGTAACTTCATCACAAAACTTGGTCAAACATTTGTACGTTGATATCATTTGTGCATAAATATATTTAGTTTGTTTTGTATAGAAATTGCTGACTTTGTAATTTCTTTTGATTTCACCGTCGTGTTGTTTTTTTGTGTGAGAGTAACAATTAAACATCTTTTAATACGTCCATCCATCCATTTCTACTGCTTGTCCCTTTTGGGGTCGCGGGGGGTGCTGGAGCCTATCTCAGCTGCATTCAGGCGGAATGCGGGGTACACCCTAGACAAGTTACCACCTCATCGCAGGGCCAACCCTTGTAAATGTATTGCTAAATTTGACTAGTAGAGGGCGACAACCCTAATAGTGATAAGTTACATACAATGTTTGGTGTGCGAATGTTGTGTGTCATTAGTTATGTAAAATACACAATGGACATTAGTTATGTAGAATTCACAATGGACATTAGTTATGTAAAATACACAATGGACGTGCACTTTGGTTATGTTTACTCATTGTTTATATTTTCAGTGTTACAAACCTAAATGACGCAAAGAAAGAAAAACAAGAAAGGAAAATAATTCAAAAGATACATCAATCCTCAACAAAAACAGGAGTTTCTGTTTCTTCATACTGTTAACTAGCTGCACACGCTGGAAACGAGTAGCGTGTGCAGCTACTGTAGTTAATTTATTGACAGTGCAGTGTGAGAGCCAATGTGTTTACTTTGCAATTAAGTAAAATCCTACCCCTCGAAAGGAGATTAAATAAGCTTTGCTTCTTCCTACTCCTTTTCGGACATGTTGTAATGAGAAATGGAAATATGTAATATGTGATGACATGCTGACATTGTATTCATGTTCGAAATAAACAGAAACAGAACAGAACGCTGTCAGAGCAATATAACCTGACGAAACATCCACGTTTTGATATCGGGCCCCTGAGCCTTTGGGCACTTTTATCCTGCTGCCCTTTTCATTATGTAGTTAAATAGCCCTGATATGTACAGTATGTACATGTATACATACTGTACATATGTATTAGAAATGTCAACAGCAGAAAATGCATATGCATGTGAGAGGATAGAGAAAAATAAAGAACCTATTGATTACAATGGCGGACTGGCGCAATTGTTCTTGGGTAAAACCATACCATATACGGATAATCCGCCGGCGTTACCAATGGGAAAAACCTGACAAATTGGGCAAATTTCAAGTGGTTCGATTGTTTTATAAATGTAAAAATGACAATTGAGGGTCAAAATGTTGACATAAATTTTGTACATTACGACTTTTATTTTTGTCAATTGAGAGTATTTTTCTCAGTTTGCTCAAAATATGACCTTAACCATCCATCCATCCATCCATCCATCATCTTCCGCTTATCCGAGGTCGGGTCGCGGGGGCAACAGCCTAAGCAGGGAAACCCAGACTTCCCTCTCCTCAGCCACTTCGTCTAGCTCTTCCCGGGGGATCCCGAGGCGTTCCCAGGCCAGCCGGGAGACATAGTCTTCCCAACGTGTCCTGGGTCTTCCCCGTGGCCTCCTACCGGTTGGACGTGCCCTAAACACCTCCCTAGGGAGGCGTTCGGGTGGCATCCTGACCAGATGCCCGAACCACCTCATCTGGCTCCTCTCGATGTGAAGGAGCAGCGGCTTTACTTTGAGTTCCTCCCGGATGGCAGAGCTTCTCACCCTATCTCTAAGGGAGAGCCCCGCCACACGGCGGAGGAAACTCATTTCGGCCGCTTGTACCCGTGATCTTATCCTTTCGGTCATGACCCAAAGCTCATGACCATAGGTGAGGATGGGAACGTAGATCGACCGGTAAATTGAGAGCTTTACCTTCCGGCTCAGCTCCTTCTTCACCACAACGGACCGGTACAACGTCCGCATTACTGAAGACGCCGCACCGATCCGCCTGTCGATCTCACGATCCACTCTTCCCTCACTCGTGAACAAGACTCCTAGGTACTTGAACTCCTCCACTTGGGGCAGGGTCTCCTCCCCAACCCGGAGATGGCACTCCACCCTTTTCCGGGCGAGAACCATGGACTCGGACTTGGAGGTGCTGATTCTCATTCCGGTCGCTTCACACTCGGCTGCGAAACGATCCAGCGAGAGCTGAAGATCCCGGTCAGATGAAGCCATCAGGACCACATCATCTGCAAAAAGCAGAGACCTAATCCTGCGGTTACCAAACCGGAACCCCTCAACGCCTTGACTGCGCCTAGAAATTCTGTCCATAAAAGTTATGAACAGAATCGGTGACAAAGGACAGCCTTGGCGGAGTCCAACCCTCACTGGAAATGTGTTCGACTTACTGCCGGCAATGCGGACCAAGCTCTGGCACTGATCGTACAGGGAACGGACCGCCACAATAAGACAGTCCGATACCCCATACTCTCTGAGCACTCCCCACAGGACTTCCCGAGGGACACGGTCGAATGCCTTCTCCAAGTCCACAAAGCACATGTAGACTGGTTGGGCAAACTCCCATGCACCCTCAAGAACCCTGCCGAGAGTATAGAGCTGGTCCACAGTTCCACGACCAGGACAAATACCACACTGTTCCTCCTGAATCCGAGGTTCGACTATCCGACGTAGCCTCCTCTCCAGTACACCTGAATAAACCTTACCGGGAAGGCTGAGGAGTGTGATCCCACGATAGTTGGAACACACCCTCCGGTCCCCCTTCTTAAAGAGAGGAACCACCACCCCGGTCTGCCAATCCAGAGGTACCGCCCCCGATGTCCACGCGATGCTGCAAAGTCTTGTCAACCAAGACAGCCCCACAGCATCCAGAGCCTTAAGGAAATCCGGGCGGATCTCGTCCACCCCTGGGGCCTTGCCACCGAGGAGCTTTTTAACTACCTCAGCGACCTCAGCCCCAGAAATAGGAGAGACCACCACAGATTCCCCAGGCACTGCTTCCTCATAGGAAGACGTGTTGGTGGGATTGAGGAGGTCTTCGAAGTATTCCTTCCACCTATCCACAACATCCGCAGTCGAGGTCAGCAGAACACCATCCGCACCATACACGGTGTTGATAGTGCACTGCTTCCCCTTCCTGAGGCGGCGGACGGTGGTCCAGAATCGCTTCGAAGCCGTCCGGAAGTCGTTTTCCATGGCTTCCCCGAACTCTTCCCATGTCCGAGTTTTTGCCTCCGCGACCGCTGAAGCTGCACACCGCTTGGCCTGTCGGTACCTGTCCACTGCCTCCGGAGTCCTATGAGCCAAAAGGACCCGATAGGACTCCTTCTTCAGCTTGACGGCATCCCTCACCGCTGGTGTCCACCAAGGGGTTTTAGGATTGCCGCCCCGACAGGCACCAACTACCTTGCGGCCACAGCTCCGATCTGCCGCCTCGACAATAGAGGTGCGGAACATGGTCCACTCGGACTCAATGTCCAGCACCTCCCTCGTGACATGTTCAAAGTTCTTCCGGAGGTGGGAATTGAAACTTTGTCTGACAGGAGACTCTGCCAGACGTTCCCAGCAGACCCTCACAATGCGTTTGGGCCTCCCAGGTCTGTCCGGCATCCTCCCCCACCATCGCAGCCAACTCACCACCAGGTGGTGATCGGTAGAAAGCTCCGCCCCTCTCTTCACCCGAGTGTCCATAACATGAGGCCGCAAATCCGATGACACAACTACAAAGTCGATCATGGAACTGCGGCCTAGGGTGTCCTGGTGCCAAGTGCACATATGGACACCCTTATGTTTGAACATGGTGTTTGTTATGGACAAACTGTGACGAGGACAAAAGTCCAATAACAAAACACCACTCGGGTTCAGATCCGGGCGGCCATTCTTCCCAATCACGCCTCTCCAGGTTTCACTGTCGTTGCCAACGTGAGCGTTGAAGTCTCCCAGTAGGACAAGGGAATCACCCGGGGGAGCACTTTCCAGTACTCCCTCGAGCGTTCCCAAAAAGGGTGGGTACTCTGAACTGCTGTTTGGTGCATAAGCACAAACAACAGTCAGGACCCGTCCCCCCACCCGAAGGCGGAGGGAGGCTACCCTTTCGTCCACCGGGTTGAACTCCAACGTACAGGCTTTGAGCCGGGGGGAAACAAGAATTGCCACCCCAGCCCGTCGCCTCTCACTGCCGGCAACGCCAGAGTGGAAGAGGGTCCAATCCCTCTCGAGAGAAGTGGTTCCAGAGCCCTTGCTGTGCGTCGAAGTGAGTCCGACTATATCCAGCCGGAATTTCTCGACTCCGCGCACTAGCTCAGGCTCTTTCCCCCCCAGTGACGTGACGTTCCACGTCCCAAGAGCTAGCTTCTGTAGCCGAGGATCGGACCGCCAAGTGCCCTGCCTTCGGCTGTCGCCCAGCTCACAATGCACCCGACCTCTATGGCCCCTGCTATGGGTGGTGAGCCCATTGGAGGGGGGACCCACGTTGCCTCTTCGGGCTGTGCCCGGCCGGGCCCCATGGGAACAGGCCCGGCCACCAGGCGCTCGCCATCGTGCCCCACCTCCGGGCCTGGCTCCAGAGGGGGGCCCCGGTGACCCGCGTCCGGGCGAGGGAAATCTGGGTCCATGATGTTTCTTCTTCATAAAGGTCTTCGAGCTGCTCTTTGTCTGATCCCTCACCTAGAACCTGTTTGCCTTGGGAGACCCTACCAGGGGGCTTTATGCCCCCGGACAACATAGCTTCTTCCTCCAAACACGACGAGTTGAGTTTATACTAGAATGGATACATGGGTGATACAGCAGAGGATTGGGAGAATGTCATGTCGTCAGATGAAACCAGAATAGAACTTTTTGGTATAAACTCAACTCGTCGTGTTTGGAGAAAGACGAATACTGAGTTGCATCCCAAGAACACCACACCTACTGTGAAGCATGGGGGTGGAAACGCCATGCTTTGGGGCTGTTTTTATGCTAAGGGGACAGGACGATTGATCCGTGTTAAGGAAAGAATGAATGGGGCCATGTATCGTGAGATATTGAGCCAAAACCTCTTTTCATCAGTGAGAGCTTTGAATGGTTGACAAAATACTTATTTTCCACCATAATTTACCAATAAATTCTTTAAAATTCCTACAATGTGAATTCCTGGATTTATATTTCACATTCTGTCTCTCACAGTATAAGTGCACCTATGATGCAAATTACAGACCTCTGTCATCATTTTAAGTGGAAGAACTTGCACAATCAGTGGCTGACTAAATACTTTTTTATAATTTCCTCCCTCAAAAGAAAATAACGTTTGACTTGGTGCCCGTGACAATCATTGGTACTTTAACTTTAACTTTAAAATATGAGCCCTCCTTTGAGGCAGCACTTGCCTTGACCTTAAAAAGTAAAACAACTCCTCTGACTCCTCTGTATTAAGTATACAGGGCTGTAGAGAAGACAGTGCCATCTAGTGGTGTGTTTGGCAGTGGTTGCTGTGCTGCATGTGAACGAGCAGTACAAAGTCCCACAACCCTGTCACTATATTTGCAAGCATCAAAGAGGTGACGCTGCGAGGCCTTTCCCTCCTCGCATGGCGCCCAGATGAAAGCGTCACGCAGGCCGCCGACTTAACAGCCACTTAGCCTGGCCGCTCGTGTGATTTTGGCTGTGCCCAGCGAAGAAAGGCAAAGCGGAGTTTTTACAACGCTCCACCGCACAAACTCGTCCCCCTGGCCACATAAAAAACACAGTTTCAAATTTGCCAACATCTGCAAACATTTGAAAAAACCCTCCTCAAAGTGGCTGAAAGCGAAGCTGGAGGTGAAGATAGGAGGCGCCGTTGCTCCTACGGCTGTGGTTTTTGTCCTCAGTCTGCATGTCACTGCTCCCCAGGACTTCAACATGCATCTGTCTGACTTTCTAAACGTCATTAAACATGTCACACGCGCTCTCTTCTACAATTTTCATTAAAAAAACAAACAAAAAAAAAGACTTTATTCACACATATTACTTCCAGGCCTTTGTAGGCCACATAAAATGGTGCTGCGGGCCAGATCTGGCCCCCGGGCCTTGAGTTTATTATCTCTGATCTAGTGTGATGCCCCACACCATGGACACAGCAACAACAAGTGATTCTGCCCTGGTATCTCAGTAACATAGGGAAAAACACACAATTTAAAAAAAATGGACAGAATGCGTAAAGATCTGTCTTCAGAGTCAAAATAATAAAAATTTAAAAATCTGTTAAAATCAGGTCAAACCGTCACCATAAGGGAATCTGTATTAACTATGAGGGGCATTCTTGACTGCCATAAAAGTGCAAAAATTGGTTAATAAGATGCAAAAACTCGACGGGCTTCACGGTAGCAGAGGGGTTAGTGCGTCTGCCTCACAATACGAAGGACCTACAGTCCTGGGTTCAATCCCAGGCTCGGGATCTTTCTGTGTGGAGTTTGCATGTTCTCCCCGTGAATGCTTTGGTTCCCTCCGGGTACTCCGGCTTCCTCCCACCTCCAAAGACATGCACCTGGGGATAGGTTGATTGGCAACACTAAATGGTCCCGAGTGTGTGAATGTGAGTATGAATGTTGTCTTTCTATCTGTGTTGGCCCTGCGATGAGGTGGCGACTTGTCCAGGGTGTACACCGCCTTCCGCCCGATTGTAGCTGAGTTAGGCGCCAGCGCCCCCCGTGACCCCAAAAGGGAATAAGCGGTAGAAAATGGATGGATGGATGGATGGCATTCTTGACTGTCATAAAAGTGCAAAAATTGGTTAATAAGATGCAAAAACCCGAACTTAAAGGGAACTGCACTTTTCGGGAATTTTGTCGTTCACAATCCTTATAAACAATAATACAAACAATAAAACAATGCCATTTATTATTAAAGGGGAACCGCTCTCTTTAGGTGAATGTTTCCTATCATTCACAAACCTTATCTAAGACAAGAACACGTGTTTTTGTTTTGGTTTCTAATTCATAAAATGTATTGTATAATGTGAGTAACAATGGGATTACACTATTCCGACCATAAAGCTGTTTAGCTCGGTTGGTAGAGTGGCCGTGCCAGCAACTTGAGGGTTGCAGGTTCAATTCCCGCTTCTGTCAACCTAGTCACTGCCGTTGTGTCCTTGGGCAAGACACTTTACCCACCTGCTCCCAGTGCCACCCACACTAGTTTGAATGTAACTTAGATATTGGGTTTCACTAGGTAAAGCGCTTTGAGTCACTAGGGAAAAAGCGCTATATAAATATAATTCACAAAAAAAAAATAAAAGCAGACATATAGCAACACTTCATCACTCTTTGTAATTTGATAGACACGCAACGGCACAAAAGGGATAGGGGGAAAAAGCAAGAATGCTTATCCATGTCCCGCTCTTTATTTACAATCAATTTATATGTTGGTTTTATATGCTGGTTATATATGTTGGTTGTATAGTCCAAGTTTCAACAGCAGATTTGATGGATACATACTTTCAGAACAAGAATAAAATATGCTGGAAAACACTTTGTCAATAGCATTGATCGACCGTGAGATTAGCTACATCTTGCCTGGGTATCTTTCGTCTTCTGAAGCCTTGTCTGATGTGTCATTTCCCTTATTCCACAGTGAGTTATTTTGCACCTGTGTCCCACAGTTGAGATAGTCCAAACAACTAGTCATTTTTTTGATAGTTTCCCAACAACACATTTTTTTACCGCAAGGTTGAACACTCTTAGGCTGGAAGACCGTTTAATTTCTCCGCTCACTTTGTCCCACATGTTCACCCCGACTATAGATAACTTTTGAACCTTGAATGTGGAATTCACCATGTTATGTTTCAATTTCAGGACACCCCTGACTTCATGTGTAGCAAGAAACACGTCAATAATGAATAAAGCAAAACATGTTCTAGACCAAAAATCACTTCATGTTCTCTACTGCCTACATATCTGACTTATTGTGTAGAAATATGAAAAATATGTACAAAAGTACACTTCATTGATTAACGGTGTTACAAAAAAGATCAGTTATAATAATACATCATGTTGGATATGGAGAACATGCAAACTCTTTATTTATTGAATCAAAAATACTGAAATTCAATGACATAGTAGATTTCCAAACAGCTAAAATGATACACAAAGCAAACTATAACCTGCTAGCCAAGAATATACAACAATTCTTCTCAACAAAAGAGGAGAAATATAATCTTAGAAAAAATATATAATTTAAAACATTTGTACGCACGTACAACACTTAAGACCTTCAGTATGTCAGTATGTGGAATTAAATGATGGAATGGATTAAGCAAATAAATCTAACAATGTACTAATATGATCCACTTCAAGAAACTCTTCACACTTAAAGTGTTTACAAAGTACAAAGGAGGACCATGATAAAAATTCTGAATTTATTTCATCCATCCATTCATTTTTTAGATAATCTTACTCATCTCACCATATGAAATATAACTTACTTAACCAATTATTATTTATGTATTTATTTATTTATTTTTGTTATTACGGTAACACTTTAGTATGGGGAATATATGAACCATTAATTAGTTACTTATTAACATAGGGTTGAGGTTGAAGTTGGGGTTAGGGTTAGGGTTAGGGGAGACTCTTAGTTAGTGGCTTACTGGTTGTATAATAAGGCCATGCAGAATAAGGCATTAATAGGTACTTAATAATGACTAATTAACAGCCAATATGTTACTAATTTGCATGTTAATGAGCAACTAATTAATGGTGAATATGTTCCCCAAACTAAAGTGTTACCATTATTAATTGTGGAGTATATTGTGAACTAATTGAGAACAGGAAGGGAACAAAGGTTTTAGCAACTGTTATGTAAAGGAAAAGGGGTAGGATTTTATCATGTTTTATGCATGTATGTGTGATGCATCATGTTGCAGGCATGCATGTGTGATGTATAATGTATGCATGTATGTGTGTTGTATCATATTGTATGCATGCATGTGTGATGCATCATGTTGTATGCATGTATGTGTGATGTATCATATTGTATGCATGTATGTGTGATGTATCATGTTGTATGCATGTATGTGTGATGTATCATGTTGTATGCATGCATGTGTGTTGTATCATGTTTTATGCATGCATGTGTGATGCATCATGTTGTATGCATGCATGGGTGATGCACCTTTGTATGCATGCATGTGTGATGCATCATGTTGTATTCACGCAAGTGTGAGGCATCATGTGTGATGCATCATGTTGTATGCATGCATGTGTGATGCATCATGTTGTATGCATGCACGTGTGATGCATCATGATGTATACACGCATGTGTGATGCATCATATTGTATGCATACACGTGTGATGCATCATGTTGTATGCACGCATGTGTGATGGATCATGTTGTATGCACGCATGTGTGTTGTATCATGTTTTATGCATGCGTGTGTTGCATCATCTTGTATGCATGCACAGGTGATGCACCTTTGTATGCATACATGTGTGATGCATCATGTTGTATGCATGTACGTGTGATGCATCATGTTGTATTCATGCAAGTGTGAGGCATCATGTGTGATGCATCATGTTGTATGCACGCATGTGTGATGCATCATGTTGTATGCATGTACGTGTGATGCATCATGTTGTATTCATGCAAGTGTGAGGCATCATGTGTGATGCATCATGTTGAATGCATGCACGTGTGAAGCATCATGTTGTATACACGCATGTGTGATGTATCATATTGTATGCATACACGTGTGATGCATCATGTTGTATGCACACATGTGTGATGTGTCATGTTGTATGCACGCATGTGCGATGCGTCATGTTGTATGCACGCATGTGCGATGCGTCATGTTGTATGCATGCATGTGTGATGCATCATGTTGTATGCACGCATGTGTGATGTGTCATGTTGTATGCACGCATGTGTGATGCCTCATGTTGTATGCACGCATGTGTGATGCATGTGTGATGCGTCATGTTGTATGCACACATGTGTGATGCGTCATGTTGTATGCACGCATGTGTGATGCATCATGTTGTTTGCATGCATGTGTGATGTATCATGTTATATACATGCATGTGTGATGCATCATGTTGTTTGTATGCATGTTCCAAATAAACTCAAACTTAAAGCGTTACAAAAAACGGTGTCTAAAAGTACTGGTAAATTGAGGTACTTTATTATTGCTTCATTATTCCACTAACATTAAAGCGTAAATCCATCCATCCATTTCTACCGCTTGTCCTTTTTGGGGTCGCGGAGCGTGCTGGACTGGTATTGGAATCGTATGACTCAGCACTTTTTTCATTGGAACTTTGCTTCTGTATTTGAACGATTCAGATCCAAGTTCAGACTCCCAAGTGGACTTGGAGGACTTCACCCACTTTGACTTCCTGGCCAAACTGAGCAAGACCTCAGCCGGTCTCCCAGACCACCTCGGCCACAACGGGGCGTCCAGTGTGCACGAGGAGCTGCCGCCCGCCATGTGGTCGCCGGGCGCCCCTCATCGCTCGCCCGAGGGAGCAGGTACGCCGCCATTGTTTATTTTTTTTTTGTTGTCCTTCAAAATGTCCCCTTTTGATGCATTGTCGCTGTCCAGATGGTAGAAGGAGGCAGCAGGCCTGTCCTTTCTGCCACAGGACGTACCAGCACGGCCCCTCTCTGAAGGACCACATCAAACACTGTCAGGAGAGGGACCGGGCCCACGTGGCGTGTGCCTTCTGCGGGTACACTGCCCCCCACAGAGCGCAACTGGAGCAGCACCTGGCACTTCACCACCAGGTGCAGGACAAGGTGAGTGACACACCCAAAAATATCTTCTCAAAATGATGGATTCTATTGATCACCTTGTAGAGCGCCATCACCTTGGACCAGGCCATGGAGAGCAGGAAGTTCAAATGTGTGCAATGTGGGAAAGCCTTCAAGTACAAACATCACCTGAAAGAACACCTGCGCATACACAGCGGTGAGACTTAACACTGTGGTGGGACCACTCATATTCATGGTGACTAGAAGGAATCGAGTCAAAGAAATAAGTCCAAATAATACCAGAATAAGTTGTGAGGAAAAAAAAATATTTACAAGAATAAAGTCATTGTCAAGTATTCTGATGGGAAAAAAAGTTACAAACCCCAAAAGCGCTGAAGTTGGCACGTTGTGCAAATGGTAAATAAAAACAGAATACATGCATCCATCCATTTTTTCTACCGCTTGTCCTTCTTTTGGGATGGCGGAGGGTGCTACAATGATTTGCAAATCCTTTTCAACTTATATGCAATTAAATAGACTGCAAATACAATATATTTAATGTTCTTCTTTTTTGGTTGTTGCAAATAATCATGAACTTAGAATTTAACGGCACCTTTGTCTTATACAGGATCTTTTACTAGTGTTTTTACAGCAGGTCTTTAAAAACAGCAGTGAATCAGAATATATGACAGAACTATTCTGATGTTTATAACAATGCTTTTCAAATATAAATATATATATATACATATATATATATATATATATACATGTATATATATATATATATATATGAATATATAATGTGTTTGTAATTTCTCCTGCAACTTTCCTATAAACTTGTATTTCTTATTTTATGTTTTATATACAAAAGCCAAAAAAGCAGTGAAGAGTTCACATTGTGTAAAAGGTAAATAATAAGAGAATACAATAATTTGCAAATCCTTTTCAACTTCTATTCAATTGAATGTACTGCAAAAAAAATATATTTCATGTTCACACTGAGAAACGTTGTTATTTTTTGCAAATAAACATGAAATTTGAATTGAATGGCAGCAACACATTGCAAAAAGGCATTTTTACCAGTGTGTTACATGGCCTTTCCTTTTAACTACACTCAGTAAAGTTTTGGGAACTGAGGAGACACATTTTTTAAGTGGAATTATTTCCCATTATTGCTTGATGTACAGCTTAAGTTGTTCAACAGTCTCCCTTCTGATATTTTAGCCATCATATTGCACCACACATTTTCCATGTCTGGGCTACAGGCAGGCCAGTCTAGTACCCACACTCTTTTACTATGAAGCCACGCTGTTGTAACACGGGGCTTGGCAGCATCTTGCTTGGATGGCAACATATGTTGCTCCAAAAGCTGTATGTACCTTTCAGCCTTAATGGTGTCTTCACAGATGTGTAAGTTACCCATGCCTTGGCTGCTAATACACCCCCATACCATCACAGATACTGCCTTTTACACTTTGCGCCTATAACCATACGGATGGTTATTTTCCTCTGAAGAATTAACACAGCGTCCAAAAGCATTTCTGGGTGTTGTTGATAAAGGGCTTTGGCTTTGCATAGTAGAGTTTTAACTTGCACTTACAGATGTAACGACAAACTGTAGTTACTGACAGTGGGTTTCTGAAGTGTTCCAGCTAAGCTGGTGGCGTTTACCAGTGGGAACATTAAGTATCTTGTCTTTGCAGTCCATGCAATTGAATATAAGTTGAAAAGGATTTGCAAATAATTGTATTTTCTTTTTATTTGCCATTTACACAACGTGACAACTTCACTGCTTTTAGCTTTCGTACAATTTAACAGGATAACAGTTGTTGTATGATGAGATATGCAATGCTTATATGCAGTTTCAAAAGAATAAAGTTGTAGGAAAGTATTTATATGAAAAATGCTACCATTTTCTAAGAATGGAACTCTAGTATTATGAGGGAAAATGTGTACTATCAGAAAAATTACACAATTTCCGAAAGAATAAAAGCACAGTAAAGTATTATGTTAAAGAAGTAAACATTGTGTAGGATTTGCACTGTTGTATTGTTATAAAGAACTATAGTAATTAACAAAAAACATAATAAAATAATAAAATTACGTTAGATTTTTTTGTTATATTATATCATATCATAATGATAAATGGGTTGTACTTGTATAGCGCTTTTCTACCTTCAAGGTACTCAAAGCGCTTTGACACTACTTCCACATTTACCCATTCACACACACATTCACACACTGATGGAGGGAGCTGCCATGCAAGGCGCCAACCAGCACCCATCAGGAGCAAGGGTGAAGTGTCTTGCTCAGGACACAACGGACGTGACGAGGTTGATTCTAGGTGGGATTTGAACCAGTGACCCTCGGGTTGCGCACGGCCACTCTCCCACTGCAGTTGAAAAAAAATCTTAAAATGACAAATAATAATAATAATAATGTGATTTTACAAGAAGAGAAGTGTGGTATTGTGAGGAAAAATGTGTAAAATCAGAAAAAATACGAAATGTAAAACAAATTTAAGTCGCAGCAAAGTGATTACGTTAAAAAGCTACGCTAATAGCAGAAATTACATAATAAAGTTGTTTTTTTAAACAATAAAGCCATAATAATACCCGTAAAAATCCGCAGTAAAAGTTTTTGTGTTAATTACTTAATAATTACAATAAAAGGTTCTCATTTTAAATTAATACAACTGTAATACCAGTGATAAAAAATTCTGACTTTCAGAAAAATAATGTACTATTATGAAAGAAAAAAAAAGTGTTATTACGACAAAAAAAATTGCGTATTACGACATGTTTAAAATCATGACACCATGAAACATTTTTTATTTACTATTTTACAGGAATAAAATTGTGGTCAAGTATTTTAATAAAAAAATGGTAATTTAACACACATAAAGCTGTAATATAATGATAAAAAACTATAATGATAACATAAATAACATAAATAAGTTTTGTTTTAAAAATAATAAAGCCATGATAATACCCATATACATCAGCAATTGATTTGTTTTATTAAAATGACCCAAAAAACTAATAATAATAACAATTTTCCAAGGTGAGAGTTCTAGTAAAAAAAAATGTGCTTTGTTTACAACAAATTTTACAAAAATAATGTACATTAATGGGAAAAAAGTTGTAATATTTCTAAGGTTTTAAAATAGTTTTTTTTTCATTTACCTGAATATCCATCCATCCATCTTCTTCCGCTTATCCGAGGTCGGGTCGCGGGGGCAGCAGCCTAAGCAGGGATTTAAGTATTACTATATATGTAGTATAACTGTAAGGGTTGTCATGTTGTATTATTAAAGCTGTAAAATTAGTAGGTAAAAAGTCAGACTTTTAAGAAAAATATTGTTCATGTTAGAGGGGAAAACATGTAAGACTACATATTTAAAATCATTAAAATACAAATTTCCTTTTTTAATTTTACAAGAATAAAATTGTTTTAAAATATTGCAAAGCAATTGCACAATGGTAATTGTACACAACTAGAGCTGTCATTTGATTGATGCGAGACAAAGTTTGTACAAGAATAAAGGTAAACTATTAACCTGCTCAGTGGCCTTGTGGTTAGAGTGTCCGCCCTGAGATTGTGAGTTCAAACCCCGGGCTGGGTCATACCAAAGACTATAATAAATGGGAGCCATTACCTCCCTGCTTGGCACTCAATATCAAGGGTTAGAATTGGGGGAAGATGATTCCAGGGCGTGGCCACCGCTGCTGCTCGCTGCTCCCCTCACCTTCCAGGGGATGAACTTGGGAATGGGTCAAATGCAGGGGTTCATTTAACCACAGCAAGTGTGTGTGTGACAATCATCGGTACTTTAACTTTAACTATTATGAGAAAAATTGTCACAACAATACATAAAAAGTCCCAATTTCCACAAAGATTTATAGAAAAGAATTGATCGTTTTAGAAGAGTAGCGATTGCTGGGGAAAAAATTAAGTCGTAATAATGTTAAAAAAATCTGACAGGACAAAGTAATACAAAAGTTATGATTATTTTCAATACATAATGATTTGGTAACACTTTAGTTTGGGGATATTTACTAATTTACTATATTTACTAATTTGCATGTTAATAAGCAACTAATTCATGGTGAACACAATCTAAGTAAGAAAGACTTAATTTAGAGTTATTTGGACACTAGGGAAACATATTAGGGTTAGGGATTACTAATAATCAATAATTCTGAGGTCATTGAGGGAAGACTCTTAGTTAATGGCTTACTGGTTGTATAATAAGGCCATGCAGAATAAGTACTTAATAATGACTAATTAAGAGCCAATATGTTACGAATGTGCATGTCAATAAGCAACTAATTAACGGTGAATATGTTCCCCATACTAAAAGTGTTACCATATTTATGTACGTATATTTAGGAATAAGTCATATAAGGATACAACGTTTCTAATGTCTGTCATCTTTCAGGTGAGAAACCATACGAGTGCTCCAACTGCAAGAAGCGTTTCTCCCACTCGGGCTCCTACAGCTCCCACCTGAGCAGCAAGAAGTGTTTCGGCGGCGGCGCGAGCTCAGGGGTCGTGGGCGGTGCGTTCAATGAACATCCATACTTTCCGCCGTCTCCGTCCGCGGGTAGGGACGGAAGCAGCAGAGGTTCTCCTCTGGCTCAGCAAGCCCAGGAGAGCAGCAGACGACCTGAGGAGCAGAAGCGATTTTCGGACCCTCCGCCTCCTCCTCCTCTCTGCGACCCCTCGGCCGAGCTCTCCCTGAGGGCCAGCATCTTGAAAGGGACCTTGCTGCCGTACCTCCAGTCCAGCTCCAGGTTTGAGCACATGCTGCAGGAGATGCTGCACAGGGAGGTGAGCAAGTACCAGGACTCTGACACAGCGGAAGGCGCGACGTGTGGCTCCTGCTCGCAGGTGTTCCCCAACGTGGTGGTTCTCCTGCAGCACGAGCGCTACCTGTGCAAGGTGAACCGGGAAAGTAAAGGCGAAGAAAGGCAATCACCCGCCGCGCAGAAGTGGCCTTCCAGACCTCAGCGTTCTCCTCAAGGAAGCCCCAGACATGCGTCGGAGGTCTCCTCGCCTCACAGGAGAAGACTTCAGTCTCTGGTTCCCCCTGCAGGCCTGGATCTCGGCCTCCGTCCGTCTCTTGAACTTTCCTCGCCTCAGTACGAGCCTTTGGACCTCTCCGTGCGCAAGCAGGCGCGGCAAGACACCAGACGCGTCAACGGCACGTCCTCCAAGCGAGACCGGACGGAGGAGCGCGGGCGGGTGAGCCCCGCGCAACTTCCCGAACATTCCCCCCACCCCGTCTACCGGTCGCCGGTCTTCCCGCCGTCTTTGTACAGCGGTTTCCCCTTCTTCAACCAATCGGCTTTGAGCTTCTCAGGACACGACGCCATCGCCCCGCTCCCCTTTAGCCCCGGATTCTTGTCGCCCTTGACCTACGTGGTGGACGGCGAATCAGACGCCACGCTGAAAAAGTTCCATCAGGAGAGACAAGTACTCATGGTGAGCACTCCTTCTGCCGACTCAGCAAAAACATCACACTCAGCCGGATTAGGATAGGACAGACTTAGAGTGAGATGGGTAGGTTGTGAGGTTCATACCAAAGACTATAAAAATGGGAGCCATTACCTCCCTGCTCGGCACTCAGCATCAAGGGTTGGAATTGGGGGTTAAATCATCACAATGATTCCCGGGCGTGACCACCGCTGCAGCTCACTGCTCCCCTCACCTCCCAGTGGGTGAACAAGGGGATGGGTCAAATGCAGAGGACAAATTTCGCCACACCTACTGTGTGTGTGACTACCATTGGTAGTTTAACTTTCTTTATCCCATGTGGGTGCGGTGCAAACACAACAATTCCACACAAATAGGGAACAAACACATGAAAACAAACATCAAAGTGAATTATATTCATATAGCGCCTTTCTCTAGTGGCTCAAAGCGCGTTTACATAGTGAAACCCAATATCTAAGTTTCATTTAAACCAGTGTGTGGGTGTGCAGTTGGGTAAAGTGTCTTGCCCAAGCACACAATGGAATGGCGGAAGTGGGGGATCGAACCCAGAACCCTCAAGTTGCTGGCACGGCCACTCTACCAACCGAGCTACACCGCCCCACAAAAGACATAAAAGACATTAAAGTAGCATGGGCGCAATTGGGACATGAGGGTTCCTGGTTCGATCCCTACCTTCTACCAACCTCGTTACGTCCGTCGTGTCCTTGAGCAAGACACTTCACTCTTGCTCCTAATGGGTGGTGGTTAGTGCATCTTCCGCCATCAGTTTGTGAATGTGTGTGTGAATGGGTGAATGTGGAAAGTGTCAAAGCGCTTTGAGTACCTTGAAGGTAGAAAAGGGCCATACAAGTATCACCAATTTTACCACTAAAAGAGAACATAGCTGATGCAACCAGCGGCGCTGTTTCTTCATACAGCTGCAATAGTAAAACACAACCAAAAAAAATTTGCAATAAATAAATGCATGGACTAACAACAAAACAAAACATCATGGTAAGACTTTAGTATGGGGAACATATGAACCATTAATTAGTTGCTTATTATTATAGGGTTAGGGTTGGTGTTGGGGTTAGGGTTCGTGTTTGGGTTAAGGTTGGTGTTGGGGTTAGGGTTAGGGTTAGGTTAAGGGGTAGGGGTAAGGTTGAGATTAGAGTTAGGGTCAGGGTTAGTGTTAGGGTTGTGGTTGGGGTTGGGGTTGGGTAAGGGGTAGGGTGAGGGTTAGGATTAGAGTTAGGGTCAGGGTTAGGTTAAGGATCTGGGGTTAGGGTCAGGGTTACGTTAAGGTATCTGGGTTAGGGTAAGGGTTTTGTGTAGGGGTTAAGCTTTTGGGGTAGGGTAAGGGGTAGGGTGAGGGTTGAGATTAGAGTTAGGGTAAGGGTTAGGGGTAGTGGTAAGGGTTAGGGGTCGGGTTAGGTTTGAGGTTAGATTTAGGGTTAGGTTAAGGGTTTGAGGTAGGGTAAGGGCTCAGGGTGGGGTTAAGGGGTCGGGTTAGGTTTGAGGTTAGGGTTAGGTTAAGGGTTTGGGGTAGGGTGAGGGTTGAGATTAGAGTTAGGGTCAGGGTGAGGTGAAGGATTTGGGTGTGGGGTAGGGTTAAGGTTGAGGTTAGGGTTAGGGGAAGTGGAGGGTAGGCACTGTCCGTCTACAACCTGTCCAGGCAACGTCCACGCCAAACGCAGGACCCCCCGAGGAACCTGAAAGAGAGCAGTCCGAGTCGGCGTTAAATGCAGCGTCAAATACATTGGATTAGCATCCAGCTACGCGTTTCGGCCTTTCAGGCCTCATCAGGCTGGCTGAGCCATACCTACTGGGACTCACCTGGTTCTCCAGTAGGTGGGGCGCTTCTAATCCCCTGGCTGGTCCCGGCGGCTCCCCAGTGTCTCGACAGCAGGATGTGCCCTCATCTACTGCTGGAGAGGGAATGAGCCGCTCTGGCAGGAGGAGGATTTATATGAGTGCTGCAGTGGGCGGGGCTTATATGCTCACAACTGCAGTGGAGTTATTAAACTGTCAAAATTCACTCCTTCCTACGTGATGCACCAAAACGACATATTATGTGCATCATATAGGGCACAAACAGCCCGTCGAATATCGGGGTGTTTAAACAAAGCAACAAAATGTTTGCTTTGAAGTACCTCGACTCCTGAACATAATGTGTCTGACACAAGCATTTTTATAGAATTTACACACTTGTTGCCCCTCACCACATCCAAACACTGAAACAAACTACTCACCAACAAGTCCCCCAGTGGGCCCACGAAGGCAGAACGTCGCCCGACAGCAGGCTGGAGGCACTGGCGGATTAGGGTTGAGGTTAAGGTTAGGGGAAGGGTTTGGGGTTGGGTGAGGGTTGAGATTACAGTTAGGGTCAGGGTTAGGTTGAGGATTTGGGTTAGGGTAAGGGTTAGGGGTAGGGTTAAGGTTAGGTGTCGGGTTAGGTTTGAGGTTAGGGTTAGGTTAAGGGTTTGGGGTAGGGTAAGCGTTAAGGTCAGGGGTAAGGTAAGAGTTAGGGCTAGGGTTGAGGTGAGGGTTAGGGTTGGTTGTATAATAAATCCATAACGAATAAGGCATTAATAAGCACTTAATAGGTACTTAATAAGTACTTAATAAGTACATAATAATGACTAATTTACAGGACTAAAATGCATGTTAATAAGAAACTAATTCCCCATACTAAAGTGTTACCACATGTATTTTTTACACACAAACTACAAATGCACCGGACAAAAAGTCTACAGATTTTATCGCCAAATTAAAAGTGAAAGCTTTTCCATTCATTGTGCTAGTTAAAAAAATTAAGAATAAAAAAAAACAAAAAAAAACTTGGCAGCTCAGTCGCCAGAATTTGATGGTTATGGTTTATTTGGGTTAGGGTTGGGGTTGGGGTTAGGGTTAAGGTTTGGGGTCGGGTTAGGGTTGAGGTTAGGGTTAGGTTAAGGGTTTAGGGTAGGGTAAGAGTTAAGGTCAGGGGTAGGGTAAGGGTTAAGGATGGGGTTGAGATTAGGGTTAGGGTTGGTTGTATCATAAAACCATGCAGAATAAGGTATTAATAAGCACATAATAAGTACATAATAATGACTAATTTACAGGACTAAAATGCATGTTAATAAGAACCTAATTAATGGTTCATGTGTTCCCCATACTAAAGTGTTACCACATTTATTTTTTCCACACAAACTTCAAATGCACCGGACAAAAAGTCAACAGATTTTATTGCCAAATTAAAAGTGACAGCTTTTCCATTCAAAAAAATAAAAAAATTACCTGGCAGCTCAGTCGCCAGAATTTGATGGTTATGGTTTATTTGGGACAATATTGTGCAGCACGTATTTCCTATTTCTCATTACAATATCATTTGCAATCATGGTGAGAGACAAAAATACAAACTTTTTTTTCCCGCTTTCTAACATGTAAACATCAGCTGGTTCTAGGTAGTTAGCAATGCAGCTAATGTTAGCAATCAATTCTACCTCTAAATCACTTTAAAAAATGCATTCAAAAAACATCACCGATACTTCATTTACGTTCCGCAACCTGTATAATAACCAAATTGTAGCTACGTTGTTATTGTAAGAGCAAATGTGGCCCAGTAACACATCTGCGTGCTTTAGCATTTGCTGTAAAAGCTAACTACGGCAAGCGATAAGCTAGCTTCTACGTCAGTACAAAACGCGCTTCTTTGAATTCACAACAATTTGATATGACACCAATCTGTACTCTGTGAACAACAGTATCTGTAAAGTATAGCCCACAATGGATGGTTTGTTTGTACACAGCTAGCCGGACAGCTTATGATGTATGTCATGATACGTGCACGTAGGGATGGGCGACATGGCCTTTTTTTAATATCTCAATATTTTTAGGCCATATTGCGATACACAATATATATATCTATATTTTGCCTTAGCCTTGAATGAACACTTGATGCATATAATCACAGCAGTGTGATGATTCTATGTTTCTACATTGAAACATTCTTCTTCATACTACATTAATATATGCTCGTTTTCAGTTTTCATGCAGAGAGGGAAATCACAACTAAGTCAATTTACTAAAAGTGTATTTATTAAATAGTTGTTAAGCAGTGGCACAAACATTCATGTCATTTCAAAACAAAAAGTGCAAGATTGTCAGTCATTTAAAAACAATCTATTAGTGCACTTTTGTGCATGATGTCACCAAGTAACATATCAAAACAACACTAAATTAAAGTGCACTTTTTGTACAGAACGCCACTACAATAGTTTCAAACAAATAAAGTGCACTTTTGTGCATGATGTCACACAAGATAATTCAATAAATGTTAAATAAAAATGAGCTGCATAATAGGAAATCAAATAGTGTATGTCCTTCGCTATTTGGTAGGTTACTAACTCCTATTGTTGTTGACAATTTTTTTCATATGGTGTTGATCTGGAAATGTTTGCCTCGGCATTTTGATAGTGTGGGCGTGTGGCACCTAATGGAGATGTTGACATGTGGAGTAAGCACTAGCAGGTGACTTTTCAAATGATGCTACATATTAGCAGTAATCCCACTTTTTGTAGCCCACACTTGACAAATTACGGTTGTCTGTTCGACATATTCCCACTTGAAGCCAAACCACCGCCAGACGATGGACCCCCTGCTATTTTTCTTGGGAAGTAATTCTTCCTTCATTTTTTAACAGATTGGCACCTTCTTTCTCTCGTATTACCACTCGCACGGCTCTGCTAGCCTCACAGCTAACGTTACCCATGCTGCTACCTCTCTGCTCCGTGAGGGCGTATACGTATGTGACGTATGTAAGAAGGTGCGCTTGCTGTCTGTGAGAAGGAGAGACAAGAAAGAGTAAGAAAAGCCTGTATGTAGTGTACTGCCTGCAGCTAAAAGGAATTGCGTAAGAACGTACACTCAAATAAACACAACATTTTCTATATCGCACAGAGACAAACCCGTGATATATCGAGTATATCGATATATTAGGGACGGCGTGGCGCAGTGGGAGACTGGCCGTGCGCAACCCGAGGGTCACTGGTTCAAATCCCACCTAGAACCAACCTCGTCACGTCCGTTGTGTCCTGAGCAAGACACTTCACCCTTGCTCCTGATGGGTGCTGGTTGGTGCCTTGCATGGCAGCTCCCTCCATCAGTGTGTGAATGTGTGTGTGAATGGGTAAATGTGGAAGTAGTGTCAAAGCGCTTTAAGTACCTTGAAGGTAGAAAAGCGCTATACAAGTACAACCCATTTATTTATCATTTATATTGCCCAGCCCTACGCGCACAACATTTTTTGTGTATCATGATCAATATAAAGTGTGACTCACTCCATGGACAGTTGTCTCTTTGGTCCAGCTGGCCAGGGACGTTTTTTTTCTGGGTAAATATGGGTAAGCACACGATTTATGTCAAAACAGCTGGTCTCCAAACTCCACATTTGCAGCTTCGAGTTGATTTCACCTTACTGCTGTCAGCTCCAGCGTTTCACCATCTTGTTCGTGCTCGCTTCTAGAAGCAGTAGTTCATCCTCCCTATTTTAAGCTTCAAAAATTTCCGATTGAAGCTGTAATAGCTGCAAAAGGTGGACCCACATCATATTGAACCCTGTGGTTTAGGAATGGGATGGTTCATATGTGAGTCAAGGCAGGTGGCCAAATACTTTTGGCAATATTGTGTATCTCCAAACGTTCCTAAGTAGAGGAATTACCTTACAAAACTTTATTTTTTCCCTCTAAAAAGTGATGGTGTGAAATGCTGTGTTTCAGGGGGAAGTATTAAACCGTGGCACGCTGGACTACCTCACCCTCATGGATGAAGCCCTGGAGGGCGAGGGAGGCGCGGGGCGTAAGAAGCTGAAGAAAACGGACGAAGGTCTCTACGCCTGCGACATTTGTGAAAAAACCTTCCAGAAGAGCAGCTCCTTGCTGCGACACAAATACGAGCACACGGGTGTGTGAGCGGCCTCCTGCAACATCCCTCTGTGTGTGCGTGCGTGTGTGCGTGCGTTTGTGTGTGTCAGGTGTGTTAACGCGTGTGGCGTTCTTCTTGCAGGCAAGCGTCCGTACGAGTGCCAGGTGTGCCGGAAGGCCTTCAAGCACAAACATCACCTGATCGAGCACAGCCGGCTGCACTCGGGAGAGAAACCCTACCAGTGCGACAAGTGCGGCAAACGCTTCTCGCACTCGGGCTCGTACTCGCAGCACATGAACCATCGCTATGCCTACTGCAGCCGGGACCAGCAGGACCCCGACCAGGACCACAGGGACCCCGACCAGGACCACAGGGACCAGCGGGAGAAGGACCCCGACGGCGAGGACACCAGGACATCGCGCTCCTTCCTCAGCGACGCCAGCCTGGAGGCGGCTTCAGAAGCGCACAGAGAGGCGGAGGAAGATGGAGGGAATGGAGAACCTATCCCAGCTGAGGACAGCGGGAGGAGAGAGTGGGGTAGACTCCAGCAGCAGGAGCCTAATGGAGACTTAGATCAATGTCAATTGGGTGTGGACGTGACACATCTAGCCACCATAAAAACTTGATAGACGCCAATTTATACACTTTATGTACATTATATATATATATATATATATATATATATATATATATATATATATATATATAGTACATCATACATCAATATACTGTACATTATAAATATACATAGATATACTGTATATCCTATACTGTACATTATACATATACTGTACCTACTACATTGATATACTGTATATTATATACTGTACATTATAAATATACTGTACATCATAATTATATATAATGTATATCATATACTGTACATTATAAATATGAGGTACATCATATATAGATATACTGCATATCATATACTGTACATTGTAAATATGCTGTACATCATATATAGATATACTGTATATCATATACTGTACATTGTAAATATGCTGTACATCATATACAGATATACTGTATATCATAATTTGTACAATATAAATATACATAGATACACGGTATATCATATACTGTTCATTATAAATATGCTGTAAATCATATATAGATATACTGTATACTGTATACTGTACATTATAGATATGCATAGATATACTGTATATCATACACTGTACATCATACATATATACTGTATATCATGTACTGTACATTATATATATATATATATATATATATATATATATATATATATATATATATATATATATATATATATACATATATATATATCGTGTATAGATTTACACAGATGTCTGCTCTATATCTGTCATGCCAAAGAAACACAACATGAAGCCAAAGAATATTTGATGAATTCACAACCTTTCCTAAGTTTTTCTCTGCTGCAAATAATATGAATAACAACAATAATACGAATAACAACGAGCAAAAACTTGTGTTGTCAGTGAAACCTCCGAAGCTCAACAAAATCCTTTTTTTTATCTGATATTGTACTGTAACGCCCAGTGAGTGTTTGCACGTACTGTAGGAAAATAGTCTGTTCCATGGTCAAACTGTCCCTCTCATAACTTAAAGGCCTACTGAAATGAGATTTTCTTATTCAAACGGGGATAGCAGGTCCATTCTATGTGTCATACTTGATCATTTCGCGATATTGCCATATTTTTGCTGAAAGGATTTAGTGGAGAACATCCACGATAAAGTTTGCAACTTTTGGTCGCTAATAAAAAAAACTTGCCTGTACCGGAAGTAGCAGACGATGTGCGCGTAACGTCACCGGTGTGAGGGCTCCTCACATCTTCACATTGATTACAATCATAGACACCAGCAGCTAGAGCGATTCGAACCGAGAAAGCGACAATTCCCCAATTAATTTGAGCGAGGATGAAAGATTTGTGGATGAGGATAGTGAGAGTGAAGGACTAGAACAGGGGTCGGCAACCCGCGGCTCCAGAGCCGCATGCGGATCTTTGGCAACTCTGATGCGGGTCAGCTGCACAATCGCCAACCCCCCAGATTGTTGCGGGGAGATTCCAGAATTCAATGCCTCTCCCGGACATCACCCGGAGACAACGTTCTCCAATTTTCACTCGGACTACAATATTAAGGGCGTGCCATGATGATATTACTCTTAATGTCCTCTTGAACGTCATCGCGCCCGCCATTCACAGAATGCTATTTGCGTGTCGACTGGACACATGCATTTTGCCGCTTCAATCGGCACATGTATGAGATTGCAAGGCATACTGGGTGACACAGAGTACACTGACGGTTGTGATATAAACAACTTTAACACTCCTACTAATATGCGCCACATTGTGAACCCACACAAAAGAAGAATGACAAACACATTTCAGGAGTAAATACTCACAGTAACACAATATAAACGCAGCACAACAAATACCCAGAATCCTTTGCATCCATGACACAACCTGACTGTTATACACCCCGCGAGCACCAAACGACCCCCCCCCCCCCCTCCCCGCGTGGTTGAGGTGGGCGGGGTTTGGTGCTCGCGGGGTGTATAACATAGTCAGTTGTGTCATGGATGCAAAGGATTCTGGGTATTTGTTGTGTTGCGTTTATGTTGTGTTACTGTGAGGATTTTCTCCTGAAATGTGTTTGTCCTTCTTCTTTTGTGTGGGTTCACAATGTGGCGCATATTAGTAGGAGTTTTAAAGTTGTTTATATCACAACCATCAATGTACTCTGTGTCATCCAGTATGCCTTCCAGTCGTGTGCGTGCATCACAACATGATGCCGGACTGGCAAGCAGTTTGTACATGTTGTAGAAGGTGTTTAAGACAATGGTTTCATAGCATGCCCTTATTCTTGTCATCTGGGTGACGAACAGCAGATATTGGCGAGAATAGTTGCGGCTCCCATTGTCTTCCTCATTTTGTGAAACGGGTCAAAATGGCTCTGAGTGGTAAAGGTTGCCGACCCCTGGACTAGAAAAAAAAAATAAAAACTAAGATTCAGATGTTATTAGACACATTTACTAGGATAATTCTGGAAAACCCTTATCTACTTACTGTGTTACTAGTGTTTTAGTGAGCTTATATAGTCATACCTGAAAGTCGGAGGGGTGTGGTGACCGCCAGTGTCTCTGAGGGAAGCCATGGAGGAGCCAAGAAAGTCGCAGCTACAGGAAGAACGACACTAGCTCCGCTCATGTTTAGGGTAAGAGCCGACTTATTACCACAATTTTTGTCACCGATACCTGCCGGTTGACATGTGGTAGAACCATGTTCACTTGACCGCTCTGTTCCATATTAAAGCTTCACAACAAACAAAGAAACACCGGCTGTGTTTGTGTTGCTGCAGCCGGCTGCAATACACCGCTTTCCACCAACATCTTTCTTTTTTGTCGTCTCCATTATTAATTGAACAAATTGCAAAAGATTCAACAACACAGAAGTCCATGATACTGTGTAATTATGTGATTAAAAACAGACTACTTTTAACCGTGAGTGTTGCTGGGAGAACATGTGCGCTACCACTGGTGACGTCACGCGCACGCGTCATCATTCACGACGTTTTTAACAGGATACCTCGCGGGAAATTTAAATTGCAATTGAGTAAACTAAAAAGGCCGTATTGGCATGTGTTGCAATGTTAATATTTCATCATTGATATATAAACTATCAGACTGCGTGGTCGGTAGTAGTGGGTTCCAGTAGGCCTTTAATTGCACTAAAAAAACAGCATTCAAAAAAATAAGCATGAAATACACTTTGGTTTAAATTCATTTTTACCCTGGCGTTGTAATTGGGACACATGCATAATGTCGATGATGTTTTCATTCGTTCATTAGGAAATAAGTAGGTGGTTTTATTTGAAAAGCCATTTATCAGCAACACCCA
The DNA here is from genome assembly GCF_033978795.1 of Nerophis ophidion. Classification (NCBI taxonomy): domain Eukaryota; kingdom Metazoa; phylum Chordata; class Actinopteri; order Syngnathiformes; family Syngnathidae; genus Nerophis; species Nerophis ophidion. The sequence goes on along the minus strand of NC_084612.1, from coordinate 54,420,386 downwards.
GAAATGGACTGTTTGAAAAATAAGTCAACCTTTTGCGTTTTTTGGGGAGGGTTTTGGATATTGATAAAAAGTAAGCAATAACATGAAAATACACAATATTGTCACCAAAAAAGGACAAAAAAGTAAAAATAAGTTGACCCTTAGTATAATAAAATGTAAAGCTATATACAAATGCAGTAACGTGTACTAATGTAAGAATATGTCTATTGGTGGCAATAATAAAACATAAAAAACGTTTTTTTAAAATCTCAGGTTTGAACTTTAATGTGCCTTTTTTCAAAATGCTGTATTGTCATGCATAGATAATAATATCAATATTAATATTAGGGGTGTGAATCTTCCTAGAGTGACGACTCGATTCAGAATTGCTTCTCAATTCAAACCGATTCTTCCAATATATTCTTTGGTATAATAATTATAATGACACTTTTTCAAAACTGGTTACAGGTTAGAAAATACTATTTCAGTTTGCATGGAAATGGCCTAAAAAAATGTCTTTTAAAAGTGTAATCGTATTTAAAAAATAAAAAAAGGCAATTTTTTTTTTTTTATTAATTAAAGAAATATCAATTAATTTAGAATCAGGATGAATAAAAATCGCATTACGGTCATAAATCAATTTTTTCAGCACTCCAATAAATATATAATATTAAAAAACATAAAAACTATTTAAAAAAATGTCAGATCGTCAAACATGCTCAAACGTCGCAAAAAAAAAGTGTAAAAGGAAGTTAACCACTCCTTTTAAAAATAACTCAAACTTTAAATCCGATGTTTTTTTTTAAATGTTCTTCGAACCTGATTCATTAGGATCCAAACACCACGCTGGAAACCACAATGGAATTTGTTTTAACTGGCCCCTTGGTTCTCTAGCAGCTATAGAATTATAAAATGATGTTGCTGAATAGACTTAGACGAACTTTAATGATCCACAAGGAAAATTGTTCCGCACAGTAGCTCAGTTACAAAGGATGGAAAGGGTAAGGATGGATAGGACAATGCAGGCATAAAGTAGACGAAAAACGTACCATAGTAGTAATATAAAATATAACATACACATAATACTTACATATTGTATATGCAGTATATCATATATACTGATATATTATATTAAATTACAAACCCAATTTCCATATGAGTTGGGAAATTGTGTTGGATGTAAATATAAACGGAACACAATGATTTGCGAATCATTTTCAACCCATATTCAGTTGAATATGCTACAAAGACAACATATTTGATGTTCAAACTGATAAACGTTTTTTTTTTGCAAATAATTTTTAACTTTAGAATTTGATGCCAGCAACACGTGACAAAGAAGTTGGGAAAGGGGGCAATAAATACTGATAAAGTTGAGGAATGCTCATCAAACACTTATTTGGAACATCCCACAGGTGTGCAGGCTAATTGTGAACAGGTGGGGGCCATGATTGAGTATAAAAGCAGCTTCCGTGAAATGCTAAGTAATTCACAAACAAGGATGGGGTGAGGGTCACCACTTTGTAAGCACATTGTCGAACAGTTATAGAACAACATTTCTCAAAGAGCTATTGCAAGGAATTTAGGGATTTGACCATCTACGGTCCGTAAAATCATCAAGAGGTTCAGAGAATCTGGAGAAATCACTGCACGTAAGCGATGATATTATGGACCTTTGATCCCTCAGGCGGTACTGCATCACAAACCGACATCGGTGTGTAAAGGATATTACCACATGGGCTCAGGAGCACTTCATAAAACCCCTGTCAGTAACTACAGTTGGTTGCTACATCTGTAAGTGCAAGTTAAAACTCTACAATGCAAAGCAAAACCCATTTATCAACAACACCCAGGAACGCCACTGGCTTCGCTGGGCCCGAGCTCATCTATGATGGACTGATGCAAAGTGGAAAAGTTTTCTGTGGTCTGACGAGTCCACATTTCAAATTATATTTGGAAACTGTGGACGTGGTGTCCTCCAGAACAAAGAGGAAAATAACCATCCGGATTGTTGTAGGCGCAAAGTTCAAAAGCCAGCATCTGTGATGGTATGGGGGTGTATTAGTGCCCAAGGCATGGGTAACTTACACATCTGTGAAGGCACCATTAATGCTGAATGGTCCATACAGGTTTTGGATCAACATCTGTTGTCATCCAAGCAACGTTATCATGGACGCCCCTGCTTATTTCAGCAAGACAAGTGTTACAACAGTGTGGCTTCGTAGTAAAAGAGTGCGGGTACTTTCCTGGCCCGCCTGCAGTCCAGACCTGTCTCCCATAGAAAATGTGTGGCGCATTATGAAGTGTAAAATACGACAGCGGAGACCCCGGACTGTTGAACGACTGAAGCTCTACATAAAACAAGAATGGGAAAGAATTCCACTTTCAAAGCTTCAACAATTAGTTTCCTCAATTCCCAAACGTTTATTGAGTGTTGTTCAAAGAAAAAGTGATGTAACACAGTGGTGAACATGCCCTTTCCCAACTACTTTGGCACGTGTTGCAGCCATGAAATTTGAAGTTAATTATTATTTGCAAAAAAAAAAAAAAAAAAGTTAATGAGTTTGAACATCAAATATCTTGTTTTTGTAGTGCATTCACTTGAATATGGGTTTAAAATGATTTGCAAATCATTGTATTTCGTCATTATATTTACATCTAACACAATTTCCCAACTCTTATGGAAACGGGGTTTGTATATTTTATATTATATTTACAGTATATAACAAGTACTAGGTACAATATTAGTAACAGCTGTAGCATAAAATAGAGAGTATAAACAAAAAGAGATAGCTAACACAGACAATACGGCAAATATTTTTTTTATTTCTACTGTCGAGAATGTTGATACACACGTGGGACGGAGGATTCTCATCTGACCATCGTCTGTGGAACTGTCACTTCCGACACCTGCTAAAATAACATGCAAACAGTGCTCGCAAAACGGTGTTGATAAATCACATTGCGTGTGCCAAATATTCATATTTGCATTTTCTCCTCCCAGATTGTGGCCATTTCGATGGTCAGCTTCTAGTTTGCACGTTAACCAAGACAGAGACGCAAAGTGGATTGCACGCCTTATTCTGCTCACCTGACGGACGCAGTCCACTTTGCACACGTTTAGAAGGGCAGCTTTGTGTGTGCTATCAGCGTTTTAGCACACGCACACCTCGAGTAAATCAAGACTTTGTGTTGCAGGTGTAAGAAGTTTACACTCCAATAAGACGTGACGACGTCTTCCTGTGTGTGTTCTTCTTCTCTTCCTTTTGTGCCCCCCCCCGAAAAAAAAGCCAAAGAAAAAGCACAGAACACAGTCAGATGAAGTTTTGAAGGAAAGACAATGTTCAAAGTGTGTCTGATTCAATTGTTGGACTTGAGAGGTTTCACTGCAGAACGTCGGCCTTCACTGCGTCACATTTGTTTAGTTCATGCTGTGAAATGTCAACTCAGCGGATGGAAAAAAAACAGTTGAATATTTACTTTTGATGACTTCCTGCTAGTCAGCGTGAAAAGTGCCTCGAACTGAGAGTCATGTAGTCACTAAACCTCCTCTGCTATGCAAACTCTTGTGATGGTCTCACACACACACACACACACACACACACACACACACACACACACACACACACACACCTGTATTTCCTACATTCTTGAGACCTCGGAATAATGCCTCCCTCTTTAGGACCACCCTTTCTAGATATATAAAGAAGTGTATTTACAACATTAATAATATATACAAACTATGCAAACATAAAAAAGCCTGTTGTGTAGAATGAGTTGGAATTTCACAAGGTCACAATTTCACAGAAACATTTTTTGAATTTTGGCAGTGTTATAATGAAAGTTGTCATTTTACTCAACGCAAGTCAGAATTTTACAAGTAAAAACAAACATTTGATAAAAGTTGGAATTTGACTCAATAACAGTCACAATTTCACAAGAAAAACTTAGAATTTTGGCAGTGTTATGATAAAAGTCGTCATTTTACTCAACGCAAGTCCGAATTGTATAAGAAAAACCGAACATTTGTGCAATGTTATGATATAAGTCAGAATTGTATTCAATATCAGTTGCAGTTTTACAAGAAAAGCTTAAAATGTTGGCAATTTCATGAAAAGAGTTGTCATTTTACTTGACATTAAGTCACAAGAAAACTTAAAAAATTTGGGCAATATTGTAATCATAATCGGCAAAATAATGACAAAACTCATATTTTGACCCAAAAAAATGTCACTGTTGTACAAGAACAACAAAGAAGTTGGCAATATTGTGATACAAGTCAGACTTTTATATGCTAAATGTCACTATTTTGCATTAAAAAGTAATAATTTTACAAGAAAATATTGCAATATTACAGAAACAAACAGAATATGAGAAATGGTTCCCAATTTTATAAGAACAAAGTTGACATATTGTGAAAAAAAAAGACTGCATTTAGTTCATTTTTAATTTTGTTTTGTGTGTGTAATTGGTTTTTAATCTTCATTTTTAACTTCAAGTTATTACACTATGTCTCTACATACATATTTAATGTATTATCTTTTATCTAATTTGGCCAAAGGGGGCGCATTTCAATTTCTTACACACACTTGTTATTTAATATGTTGACCAGAGGGGGAGCACTTTAAATGTGTTATTTCATGTTGACACTTAAAAAAGCGACACACAGTCAATGTGAAAAATGTGTCTTTTTTGGGGACCACCCTCATTTTGATAGATGTCACCAGCAGGGGGGCAAATGAGACATTGTCTATTAGATGCAACGTCATTGGAACCATGATTTATGTCATCACTTGTTTACACCTCCTCATATGGAAGATACTTTTCCTTCTTCATGTCTCAAGAAGGGTAGGAATACAAGAACACACACACACACACACACTTGCAGAGCTTAAGGAATGAAAACTGTCTACCTTCACACGAAATGAGCGCACATTCTTGTTTGAAATAATATTTCTAGAAGTATTTTTGTACAGGAGCCAAAATGTTTTTTGAATTAGCGTTTTATAATATTTCTTTGCATGTTTGTGCATATTTGTAATATTAAAATTGTTACATACGGTATTGCCAACATCTTGCCCTCTCTTCATTATTTGACAAATTTGAATAATATATTTCATTCATTTATACATTTAAAAAACATTTTACTACAATTAACAAAATCATTTGTAGCAGATGATTTATTTTTCCTATTTTTTTTCTTATGGGAGAATATTTGTATTGACATTTGAACAATGAAGAAATTTGTATTTGTTTCAGTTATTTCTACCATCGTTTCTGAATTATTCTTGATTTTAAAAAAAATAAAAGTTTAAAAACGCTAAAAAAGAAAAAAAAAGGGTCCGTATGTATATGATTCTTGTAAAAAAAGCCTCATTAGAAAATTAAAGATAATTATTCTAGCTTTAATATTAAAAAATGTTATGAAAGTATTGTATTTAAAAAAACAATGTATCTAATTTTTGTAGGAAAGCCTTTTAAAGTAAACCAGCTTTAATACAAAAA